>NW_026089622.1:2276323-2456765 GCF_024586455.1 Bactrocera neohumeralis | reverse complement strand
TCATACAACTTGGATGATAGTGACATCCCTGAACGATTCTCATCGTTCCCAAGAGCACTCAGAGTAGTCGCTTATATGCTTAGATTCATAGAGCGACTCAAGCATAAAGCCAAAAGAGCAACCTATCCCCAGTGCGATACTTTGACGTACCAAGACTTGCAAAAGGCAAAGGTCGCTCTTATCGCATCAACCCAAAGGCGCTACTTCAGCCGTGACATATTATTATTAAGAGAACAGAAGCCGATTGAGCTCACTCTTAGTATTAAATCCATTTCTAAACACGAAGGGGCTGCTTGCTTGCTAATTCAAGCCGAACATATAATGAACGCCTCCTTATAATAATACCAGAAAGGTGTCCATTTGCCACCTTTTTCATCCCATATATGAACATGCTACTGCTCCACGCCGAACATCGCCTCATGCAACAGTTGGTCCGCCAAGAGTTTTATATACCCAGACTTAAACCCCAAAATAAATAAGTGCATTTTCATGTGTAAGATTTGCACTATGCATAAGCTTCGCTCTGCCATTCACCACCTAAAATGTCGATTTTGGTGGGCCTATTTAGATAAAGGCGTCCATGCTAAGATCTCCCACCCTAATGAAAAACTATGTGGCTGTCTTTGTTTGTTTCACGACAAGAGCAGTACACCTTGAGCTATGTACTAATCTGACGACGGAGGCTTCTCTCGCGGCATTTGCTCGTTTCGTAAGACGACGTGGCGATAATGGCAAAACATTTATCGAACAGAAAAACAGTTTGTAGATTTCATAAAATAAATCTCACATCACATTGTCCAAAAATACACTCCGCAAAGTATCAGTTGCCAGTTCATCCCCCCAAGAAACTCATTTCAAGAAGCTAGCTGGTAACTATAAATTCAATTTTGAAGAATTCACGACATTGTTAACTAGAATTGCAGCCGTTTTCAATTCACGGCCTCTCGCAAGATCCCTCAGACTTTACTGCCTTCACTCCAGGCCATTTTCTTAAAGGAGCGCCCATTCTGGCCACTCCTGAGCCAGGCGTGGAGACGCCCTCCTTACTAAACAGATGGCACTTATGCCATTAGTTCACAAATATATAATTACAATAACCTTTTCTACAGATAAATATGGATATCGATGCGGCAACAGCACCAATGCCAACCATCCGTTCGGCTGTCTTTGTTACACACCCTGGGGTTGCTACACTGCGCCATATTTAAAGGGATACCACCTCAGCAACGCCAGCAGGTTGCCCGAGCACTTGGCCATTGCCTGAGTTGCCTGTCACCTACCCACACGACACAGGAGTGTACGTCCGGCTATAAGTGCCAAATGTGTATGCTTCCGCACCATACTATGCTACACCACGTCACCAGCCCCGAGATCGCGCGACACTCTGCCCCACGCAACCGCGAAGGCCAATAACCCCTCAGGACTACTCGCGTTCACCACAACGCAACATGGCGGCACCGTACTAGGTCACAAATCCGCCGTCCAACCGGTCTCAGCAACGTGGTAGCTACGCTGCAACAACTCCAGCGGTTACTAGGCTAAATATTTTCCTTCCCACTTCTGCCCGTCAACAACATCCCACACATCTGTATATGCAACATTGGTACGCCACACTCACCACATAATCATTTTTTACTCACATTATACACCACGCTCTAACACCCACACAATGACATCACACACTCTTCACTCAAGAGAACAGCACATACCAACACCTATAACTTTCGCCGAACCTAAGTAGCAAAAGGACAGACAACATGATGGGAAAAATCACTTTGGCGCCACGACATCGGTCCGATCCACACGATTCCTTTGGCGAGCGTTTACCTTTAAATTAAAATATTTTGTACCTTTTTGTGAGGCGAAAGTTTTTCCTTTTTTTTGCGAACATCTTGTTCAGAATTGAAATATTTTTTATACCCTTGTTGTGAGAAAAAAAAAATTAGAAAGTTAAATCAACAATTAAAGTGTAAACGGGTCTTTTTTTATATTCAAATTTAATACATACATATATGGTGAGTGCGGAAAAGGTGGCATATAAAATAAAGAAGGTGGTACATAAATCAATACGCTTATATTTAAAAGCCTTTTGATATTAAATATCAGTGTATGGAATGTAATCTCTAGTGATGTGCCCTTCATATATGCGTGCTACGCCTTGGACAAGCTTCTAAGAGGCGCGGCCGTAATGAGGGCGTCCAAGATTTTCTCTAGCGTTTTTAGCAGGAGGGAAGTTAAACCTATACGTCTTAACTCTTTTCAGTGGGTTAGGTTGTTCCTACCTGCCATCGGTATGAAAACTACCCTAGCCTCTCTCCATGAGTGTGGCACATAGCTGGACTTCAATCATCCTCTAAAATTCGCCTTTAGCCATGTCACGGATATACATAGTGCATTCTGCAGCATTGCTGACATATTTCCGTCCATTCTGGGAGATTTGAATGAGCGGATTGCCAATTATATTTTATTTTCCTTAAAGATGTGTTCGGGCACGTTTACTGCACTACTACCTTCGCAGCTAGGACTTGCCGCGTCCTTACAGCCTGAAAAGTTCACACTGACTAGGTCTTCCAATGAGTCCTGGTAGTTGTTCGTCTATTCTTCGCTACTCTTGCGAATTAGACCGGACGAGGCGGGGCTTTTGTATTATATTTTCTTAAGTTTTGCCACCTCCTGGGTCTTTTCAAATCCACTGCAAAGAACGGCTCTTGAACCGGCACTAAACCTGCTTCCTCTAGACTTCTTCACTGAAAACTGCGCGGCAAAATCGGCGGGGCAACTACTGACTGAAAGAGAATTTTCATATAGGTCTTTATATTTGTTCCCGTTTTCTGCTAGCTTGACTCAGTTGAAGCAATTCCTTATTTTGTCTGCAAGACCCAAGCTCATTGTTCCACCAGAGAGGCTGTACTTAGGGCGTTCGTTAATATAGTCTCGCCCTTTTCAAGCTCTTCGTGTGAATTGTAAGGTCTAAATCTCTTGCTTAATAGTATCTGCCTGTAGAGATGCTAGTTTATATTCCTGCGATTTCTTCTAACCTCGTTTCATATTATTACTTCCGATCTAATGGAGAAAGAGATGTACCTATGGTCAGAGAACGACGGTGTGCTTAGGACTCTCCAGTTTTCTACCAGTGCACCTCTACTTTTGTATAGAGTTATTCCTAGAACGCTTCTGGAAGTAGGTCTTACGTAGATAGGCTCCTCACCTCGATTAGCTACCACTAGACTACTTTTTAAAATATAATTAAGTAGGGACTCACTTCGCCCACCACCAACGCCTGCTTCCTTCTGCTGGATATAGCCACCAACCTTTGCAGCTCTGCCTTTAGCGCCTCTCAATTATGTGTCGTGTAGCAGGACGAAAAGAGTAAAGATTCATCCTTGCCACCCCCGATGCAATCCACGGTTCCTGGACTAAAGTCACTTCGTAGCCGCACTATTCTCTAGAGAGAGAAGAAGCTCGGTAGATGCGATTTTACTCATATAGAGGCTCACTTGGAGTACCCTCAGCTCTTGGTTTAGGACCATCAGGCTTATGACTGGGTTTTGCCTCCACCTCCTGCTGGACAAGTGAAGTAGCCATGATCTCTTCTATTCCGAAATCCTTTTCTACTTCAACCGTCTCCAGCGTATTTTTGTTGCCGTCTGTGGGGTGGCGCCTCTTAAAGCGAAGAAACACACGTTCCACGACATCTTCCCGAACGTCACACAGAAGATCCTCGGCCACCTTATTGATCTTGAGGATGTTGCTCTGGCCTCCATCTTCGTTGATGGATTTCGCCACGCTTTACCTTCCCTCCTGTGACATTTGTCACAGCGGGTTACTGCTGTCAATTAGCGCGACAGTCTAGCTTCCCGTCTAGGTCTTTGCACTTCCTTTTTCTGGAGGGCGATTTAAGTTCACTTTTCGATAAGCGCTGCTTCTTTCCAGCGATGTGCTCTTCAATTACTAGCACACGCCGGGTCAGAGGCATTATACCCATTACATGTGGCGAAGTGTGTCCAGCCCTTCTTCACTTCCTCTCTAGCCCAATCCAGCAGTTTCACGTCTTCTTCCTTCAGGCTGGACTTGCCTTCGTTGCGGTTACATATTCCGACCGTTGCCTTGTATCTCGCTTTTGCCTTCAAGCTCTGCTTGCTTGACGTCTTCCGGGGCCCTCTCTTGTTACCAGAGGGGGAACTCTCGGCCTGAACAGGAGAGCAAAGAAGTTTTTCTTCTCTTTCCGCGTTTGTGCTAACAGCGCTTTCATGGTCCGAGTCTGCATGTACTGTGGCACCCGTGCGAGTTATGTGTACACTATCACCCCAACCAGACACCACACAACAAACTATTGTAAATTAGTCAAAATAAAAGATTAAAGAAAAACAAGTAAACATTACTAGAACAAAAAAAAAAAGTAGAGATAAAGAACAAAAGAAAATAATGCAAATGCGTACAAACATGTTTTGGTCCTTATGTTTGACTGTAAGGAAAACCCAGACATTATCGGGTAAACCACACAAGCATGTTTGTTTGCATTCAATAGAAAATAAGATTATAATATTTTGTCAAAAAAGTCTTGCGGTATTTTCGCTAGTTGGCGCTGAAAGCGCGTAGTTCTAGTTTTATTCGTCGCATCGGGTCATGCTATACCTTTTTGGAAAGCTCATTTCACTAAAACGTGTTTGATTGATTGTCGTTTCTTTCAAGTCGTTCGTGAGTTATAGCGTCGCAAACATGGAGCAAAATAAAGAGAAAATACGGCATATTTTACAGTACTACTCCGATAAAGGCAAAAATGCATCTCAAGCCGCCAATAAAATTTGTACAGTTTGAGGACCCGATACCGTCACCGAAAATAGAAAAACAAAGAAATGGATTAAGAAAGTTGTAATCACTTTAGTAGTTGAAAAATCTCAAGCTTTTTTGAGAAAAGTTAGTTACTTGGGAATGCGTGAAAAATAAATTGCCTGTACCGATAAATAAAATAACGAACGATCACGATTGCTCTTCTTACACAATTGAGATCTTTATTCCAGGAATTTTTGACTTAGCGCAAACCTTAACCTAACCACTTAAACCAACGGGACGCATAAGTATGTATTTATAAAAAAGGGGTAAGTAGAATTAATTTCGTTACATTATGGTAGAAAATTATGGTGAGTATATAAAACAATATTATTAGGGTGAGTACTTTATATAAAATAAACTTTAACATTTTAATTCAATATTTAATATAAAATTAATTCATTTATATTGGTTTAGCATAATATTTAAAAAATGAGCATTTATATTTAAAGGATATCGCTTGACGCAACACTGGCCACCTTGACAGGATCATGATCCTTCAACGTTGATGGGTAGCAGGGCGAGCTTATGAATGGGCCGCTTGATTGTGCCTGCTTTCGTTGTCACGTCTGCCACTCGCACCTTGCCGTCTTGCCTTTCTACGGTTGCGGCGACTCGACCTAGTACCCACTGCTGCGGTGGTGTTTTGTCTTCGTGTACGAGGACGAGGTCGCTGGCCTGCAGATTCCGCTCCGGATGTAGCCATTTGTTGCGCTCCTGAAGGCTCGTGAGATACGTTTTGGACCACAGCTGCTAAAACTGTTGCTTGAGACAGCTAACAAGTTGCCATCTCTCACAACAACGAATTATGTCCGCTGGCACTTGTGTTGGTGGCAGTGCTCGTAGAGGGCAACCGATCAGCAGGTGTGCTGGAGTTAGTGCTTCTCCATCGTTGGGGTCCTGGCTCAAAGGTGCTAGTGGACGCGAGTTGAGAATGGCTTCTACTTCGGCTAGTACTGTTGACAGCTCTTCTGCGGTGAGAAGAGCGTTGCCGAGTGCGCGAACTACCAGGTGTTTGGCGGATTTCACCGCGGCCTCCCATAATCCGCCGAAGTGCGGCGCCCTGGGTGGTATAAAGGTGAAGCTGAATCCTTCTTCTGCGGCGAATCCCTTCACTTCCGTTAACTGAGCTAGAAATGCCTCGCGCAGCTTGCGGTCGGCGCCGACGAAATTGGTTGCGTTGTCGCTGTATATTTTCTGCGGAGTCCCTCGGCGACCAATGAACCTTTTTAGGGCAAAAATAAATGTATTAGTTGAAACCAATTCTAAGTGTACTGCTTTCCAAGTAAAGCACACAAAAACTGCAATATAAGTTTTCACGGGTGGTCGACCACGTAATTTTAATGTTGTATATATTGCACCACAAAAATCTACGCAACATATAAGGAAGGGTCGTAGCGCTCGAAGTCTTTCTGATGGCAAGTTTTTTGAGTTTGAAGATTCGGCTTGTAATGAAAGCAGTGTGTGCAATTTCTTACGGTTCTACTGCAAACTTCTCGGGCATTAATTAGCCATATGCGTTCTCGAAGAAGCGCAACCAGCGCTTTTGCTCCAGCATGGTGACTTCAAAAGTGCAGGAACCCTAAGTAAGACGTAACGAAGTGCGAATTTTTATATAGTAATATTGGAAATTTGGCATCGTATGGGAGATGTGCACTTAAAAGGCGACCTCCTACTCGGATTAATTTGAATGACAGCGACATATCCGAGTACTCATGCAAGAACGGATTTAGTTTTTGTAAGTTTGCAGGTAGCGTGGTGCCCTTAGTCAGTTCAACAAACTCAAGTGTAATTCGTTAGATGTCAGATCTCTACCCTCCGTAGGCATTTTTGGTCGTCTGATCCATCGTAGTAAATATGCGACCACACAAAGCAATTTTCTGTGAGAAGAGAATTTTTCAATGAGGTCCAATATTGGATTTTTCTCAGTGGTCGAAATTAATGTAAATGCATTCTTCTTTTTCTCTCATGCTTTCTTCTGGTGAGAGCTGGAAGTCGGTGTTAATTGGCCATAATGCAGGGCCTTCCAGGAGAAACTGTGGACCGCCAAACCATATCGAATTATTTAATTCGTTCACGTTACAACCCCGGGACACTTGATCCGCAGGATTTTGTTTTGTTGGCACATGCCGCCAATGCACTTTGTCAGTCAACTCTTGGATTTCGGACACTCTATTTGCCACGAAAGTTTGTAATGAGGAAGGATGTGTTTTTATCCAAGGTAAAACAATTTCGGAGTCTGTCCAAAATGTAATTTTTTCGAAATGTCGATTCAACATAGGCGCAACTCTTGACCATAATTTTGAAAGAAGATGTGCTGCCGAGATCTCAAGACGCGGAAGAGATTTGGTCTTCAGCGGAGCCACTCTAGACTTCGTAGTAAGCAGCATACATATAATAGCACCAGCAGTTTGGCTTCGTATATATATGCAGCATCCGTACGCTCTTATTGAAGCGTCGGAGAAGCCATTTATTTGGCACTCGACTCTACGTTCACGTCATCTAAAACAAAGCGAAACAAATCTTCTTTCGGCAACCAATGGATTCCCAACGTTTTAGTAGATTTTTTGTCATTGAAGCTTAATGACTTTTCAGTGCAATTACTGTCGAAAAATTTAGGGTGGTTCGAAAACCATTTCGTTAAGATGAATCTGGCCGAGTTTAATATTTTAATTACCTCACTTCTCAAAAGATCTGGAGACTCGAAATTTTCGGATCCTGTTAATAAATCATCAACATAAAAGTCTCTTTTAATGGCCAATGAACCGAGTGGATATTTAATGGTATTAGCATCGCTGAGCATTTGCAAACACCGTGTTGCGAGAAATGAAGCTGGCGCAGTGCCATATGTTACGGTGTTAAGACGAAAAATTTGTATTTGCTCTGAAGGATGCTCCCTCCACACAATAAGTTGACAATTTCTGTCTTCTTCATGCATAATTGTTTGGCGATACATTTTAGTAATGTCTGCTGTTAGTGCATACTTATGTAAGCGAAAACGAAGGAGCGGTGAGTATAGCTCTTCTTGGATGGTTGGACCTACCATCAAAAGTTCATTTAATGCTATTTGATTTGAAGATCGACTCGAAGCATCAAAGACAACACGTAATTTGGTTGTTGTGCTCTCGGGCCTTAACACGCATTGATGCGGAATGAAGTAGTGTGGCTCACTCGGGATCTTATTGTTTGTTGGGCTCATGTGACCCAGTGCTTTATATTCATTCATGAAGTCCAGATACATTCTACGAAGTTCTGGATTTTTCAATGTTTTCCTCTCCAGGGCCTGAAACCGCCAAACTGCGGTATCATAGGAGTGACCGAGTAACTTACGGTCAGATTTAAAGGGCATTCTGACTTGAAGCCTTCCTGAAGGCAATACTTCAATTGTGTTAACGAAAAATTGTTCACACCCTTTTTGTTCTCTTGTTCTTGTTGCCATTTGTTTCTGAAGGGAATTCCTCCAGAGCCCCGAATTTTTGGACTACTGAATCTAGGGACGTTAAGTCGTCTTCAGTTTGGCATAATGTGCTAGTTGCTTCGGGAAGAGGACTAGGATTGCTGACATATTAGCCAGACACAATCCATCCCAAAAGAGTTTTCTGAAGCGTTCGTTGATTAGGGCCAATTTTAATTTGGCCAACCGCTAACAGGTCAAAAAAGGTTTCTGCACCCAATAAAATGTCAATCTTTAGAGATGTGTGGAATTCTGGATCCGCCAATTCAATATTGTGCGGAATTTTCCAACCATTAACATTATTGGTATGGTCTGGATGATTAGCCGAAATGCATCGCATAATCCAGAATTCCGCCGAAAATTCAAAATTATTAACCCGCGACTTAATAAACGCGCTCAATTTGGCTCCGACCTTCGTACTGGAATTTCCAATTCCTATAATATTTAAGGTCCTGTTTTGACGACAAATCCGCAGTTTTTGGACCAAATCCTCTTTCATAAAATTGACTTGTGATCCTGAGTCCAGTAAGGCTCTTGCAGGTAGGTACTCTCCACAGCTGGTCCTCACCAGAATAACTGCTGTTGCCAACATTACCCGATCCGGCATACTCGATGTATGCATAGCATGTGTAGTTGTTGTTGGTTGCGGATGAGCTTCAGTAGCAAACAAAACGGGATACTGGTGAAATAACGTATGATGGGATCGATTGCACACACGACATCGATCCGCTCTGTACTTGGAAACCGTATGTCCCTTCCGCAAACAATTTATACATAAGGGCACCGATTAGACATACTCAAATCTCTGTTGCACAGAGAGAGTTTTAAAAGTGGGGCAAGCAGATATGTAGTGGTCCTTTGATTTACACTGCTGGCAAAGAGGCTGCTTTGTATTTGCAGCTACTAACGACGATTTGGTCCTCTCCGATTTGGTTCCTGTCATGTGACTCATGCTACTCATGCTGATTGCAGGTCCGGGCTTCGTTCTCGAACATGACGCTCCTTCTGCTGATAATTGCTGAAATCTTCTATTCAGGGTGGCTTCACAGTACTTCCATAATGGTAGCTTGTCGTAATGCAGCTGTTCTTCCCACTTTGATCGAGTGGCAGAGTCTACTTTTGTCATGACCATGTGGATGATAATCGCATTTGTAATTTGCGTCTCATCGCCCAGCGATAGCAATGAGTCATACACCGCCGCCACTTCATCGATCATCGCTTGCAATAAGAGTGCCGATGGCTTTTGGATAGTTGGCAACTCAAAAAGTTTCGAGATTGTGTTGAAAAATATCAAACATTTGTTGTCGTAAACTTTTTTGAGGCTTGCCAACGCCTTCGGATAATTTTCATCCGACATTTGAAACGCTTTTACCGTACCAGATAGACAATTAATCAGATGGTTAAATTTTTCAATATCTGGGATATTTGGATCATTGTGAACTAGACTCTCAAACAAACTTATAAAATTTTTAAATTCGGAATATTCTCCCTTGAATTTCGGCAAATTCATGTTTGGGAGCCTTGAGCTGTGAGATGTTACGAAAGATGTGCCCGCAATAGACGTTCTACTTTTTGCTAAAATTGTTTAAATTATAGATTTTGTTTCTACAATTATGTCCTCTAACTCCCCTCGGGCCAGGTCGTCTTCATCAATCTCTTCAATTTTAGACTGACACTTCATCAACTTTTCACTGTGTGAGTTTAATATGTCGAGACGACATTCCAACTCAATTGGATCTAACGACATGGTTTTTTTCAGAAGGCCCGTCTTTATACGCAAAATGCTACTTTTCGCCACCGTCCTTTGACACTTTAATGATTTTAAGTCGGTCAACTCCTTACTTGGAGAGAGGTTGGCGATAGTTGGCTTTGGCTTGCTCATTTTTGTTTGTTAAAATTAAATTTTCGAAAGACAACGATATAGGTTGGCAACAGATATAATAAAAATCGATTACGAAAACGAAAAAAAAAATTACCGATTTCCAATTATACGAAAGCCTAACCGATAATATTCGTAATGAGCACAATGTTTTTTGCAAACGAGAAGTTAAAAACTGTGTGAAAACACTGACCGAATTGTAAATTTTTTTCTTTGCTTTTGCAAATTATTTAAAAATCGCACTTTAATGTTTATTGCATGAGAGATAATATAAACGCTACCGTAAATCGTTTGATCCCTTTTTTATATCAATATATTTATATAACGTATGTATATACACGTTTGCTTTTGCCAATTATTAAAAAAAATCGCACATTAATGTTCAAGTAATGCGTTCATAGACGCTATCACGAATCCCTCTATCCCTTTTGCTTTCACGCCAATATATGTATGTGTACGTATGTATATATGTAAGTGTCCAACTATTATATATGTATATTGTATAAGTTAACACCAAAGATGTTAGTAACCCCACAGCCAACTTCCGGCACGTGTCTTAAGAATAGTTAACATTCAAATTCCCGGAATTAATTGCAATATTGGTTGTGCCAATTTTTATGCAACGGAAATCAATAATATTGCATTATTGCAGAAATATTAACTTTCCAAAGAATAGCTTGCGCAAAGCGCAAGCTGAAACAATATTGCTATTGCAGCAGTCTGCTCAGTACAATAAACTGGTGATGCAAATAATTAAGTGCATAGCCCTAGCTTTAATATAAATATAAGTACTTGTAAACTAGATCAGTTGGGCAGTTGTTAATTTAAACTCAATAAACGCGGAATCGCTGTCCGCCTAAAACTAAAATTGTATTTTTTTTCGCTCTCACGAAAGTGATTGCGTAACTGGCGCCCAAGCTAAATACAAAACGTAAAGTTTTGTATAATATACCGCGTAAGGCGTGAAATCAAAAAAAAAAAAAAAAAAAATTTTTTTGTAACGCGTAAAGCATAGAACGTCGTATACCTAAAAGTACCGGTAGTGCGCGAGTGGCAAAATCTGTGGTAAAATCAAGTGAAATACAGTAAAAACGTTAACTTTGTGCTGTGACCTTTAAGTGATAAACTAGTGACAGTGTGCTAGTGCCACCCTGCAGCAAATTACCCAAAACTGAAGAAGCAAAAAACCGCAGTTGTGAAGGCCCCTTAGTAGCTTCGGCAAAAAGGTGGTATTATATACCAGCCTACACTCTAGGAAAAAAAAAAAAATTAAAACTGATAGTTAAAATAACGAAGATAACTAATTAAATTTATCGTCACCATAAAAAAAAAAAAAAAAAAAAAAAAAAAAAAAAAAAAAAAAGCCTGAAAAGCGACAAGCAAAGTAACAATATAAGCAATTAAAATACATTCTAAAACAAACCATTTAAAGCTAAAAAAGGCTTCAAAATCAAACTCCTAAGGGAAACAGTGAGAAAAAATTAGTACAATAAAAAGTACTAAAATCACCTATAGCCAACAATTGTACTATCCCCAGCGACTACAACCGTTATATCTATACCAAGAATTGCATCAATCAACATCTCAAGAGGACACCAGCCCTGAGAAGAACAACAGCATCCAGGAAGCAGGATCAATATTAGAGTAAGAAACATTTTTTTAACTTATAAGAATTATTTAAATTAATTTAAATTATATTGTAATTATATTAAATTGTAAAATGGCTAATCCCAACAACTTGGTCAGACCTCCCATTCTTCCTTCTAACCAATCCACTCCTCAAGCGACAAATAACACTCAATTAAGTATAGACGACTTGACATCATTAATAGCGAATATAGCGACAAATATACTACAGCAGCAAGGACCAAAGGTAGTACAGGCCACCCTAAATCCGGATGCCAACTTGGCAACTACAACTGATCAAACTATAGAGGACAGACATAGAGGAAATTTAGACGGTTTAGATAGGATCCCTGATGTAGTGAAGTGTCTAAAAGAATTTTCTGGCCGCCCAGGAGAATTCATATCTTGGAAAAAAAGTGTAGACCGTATATTAAATATATACGAACCATTAAAAGGAACCCCGAAATACTACGGAATCCTTAGTGTAGTTAGAAATAAGATTGTAGGCAATGCAGATATGGCATTGGAATCTTATAACACGCCACTTGATTGGTCAGCAATAACAAAATGTCTGGCAATGCATTATGCCGACAAGCGTGACCTATCCACCTTAGAGTACCAAATGACAACTCTAGTACAAGGTAATAAAACGGTTGCTGAATTCTATCAGCAAGTATACAAACACCTCTCATTAATTTTAAATAAACTAGGATGTACCGAAATGAGCAACGAATCTCTACGAATGATAACGCAATCATACAGGGATAAAGCTTTGGACACCTTCATAAGAGGATTAAATGGCGACCTCCCACGATTACTGGGAATAAGAGAACCGGTCGACTTACCTCAGGCCCTTCATTTATGCCTGAAACTAGACAATCAGAATTTTCGCATGAATCATGCTCACAATGTGAAAACGGCATACCAAACTCCTCAACTCTATCCTAAGCGACGTTCTTCACAGGAACAACTGCAATCCTTTTACCCTAAATTGGCGTACTTGCCACAACCAAATCAAACAAATTGGCAATCTAGACAACAATTTCCTAACCAAATTCCGCATACAAGTACTCCACCCAGGCCACCTAAACCTCAACCCCGGCCAGAACCTATGGAAGTTGATGAGAGTATGCAATCACGTCGAATTAACTATATGAACAGAACTCCTCAAAATCAATTTCAAGGGAAAAGACCACCATCAGTTAATAATCAGCAACAAAGGAAAACCCAAAGAACTTTCCACATTGCCACAATGTCGAAAGATGTGGAGAATGATTATTCGGAAGACGAACCATCTGAAGTTCATTTTTTAGCTTGATGAGCTCTTCGCTTCCATATTTTGAAGCAAGAGCTGATAACGGGAAAATTCTTAAGTTTTTGGTAGATACAGGATCTAGTAAAAACTACATTCAACCACACTTGGTTAAAAAACGTATTAAAAATAAAAACCCATTTTTCGCAAAAACAGTAACAGGTGATGTTAAAATTAATGAACACACAATGCTAAAACTATTTGGTCTAGATAACGAAATCAAGTTTTTCTTAATGCCATCCTTAAAGACATTCGATGGAATTTTGGGAAACGATACATTAAGAGAGCTTCAAGCAATTATCTACACAAATGAAAATTATTTAATAATAAAAAATCGAAAAAAAATTAAACTAAAGCAGCTTCCATCAAAGGCAATAAATGCAATACATATAAAGGACGAGCACTTATCGTCACAGCAGAAGACTAGCATTAAGCAAGCAGTAGACGCATTCCCAAATCTGTTCGCGGAGCCGAACGAAAAATTAACATACACGACAAAAGTTGTTGGAGAAATAAGAACCGTAACGGACTCTCCTGTTTACTCGAAATTTTACCCATACCCAGCATCTCTCAAATCAGAGGTAGAAAAGCAGGTAAAGAAACTTTTAGATGACAAGATTATAAGACCCTCTAGGTCTCCTTACAATTCACCCTTGTGGATCGTCCCGAAAAAGGCCGACTCAGCGGGGAATAAACAGTACCGAATGGTCATCGATTACCGAAAATTAAACTCAGTCACAACAGCAGACAGATACCCAATTCCTGAAATAACAGAAGTAATTTCGCAGCTCGGCGAAAGCAAATTTTTCTCAGTGTTAGATCTGAAAAGCGGATTTCATCAAATCCCTCTAAGAGAATCTGATATCGAGAAAACGGCATTTTCCATCAACAATGGTAAATACGAATTTACACGTTTACCATTTGGTTTGAAAAATGCTCCTTCTATTTTTCAGCGCGCTCTTGATGATATCTTGCGCGATCACATAGGAAAATACTGTTATGTCTACATCGATGACATAATTATATTTAGCAAAACGGAAAAAGAGCACCTTTTTCACATTAATACAATTTTCAATACCTTGGACGAAGCCAACATGAAAGTTCAGTTGGATAAGTGTCACTTCTTCCAAAAGGAAGTAGAATTTTTAGGGTATGTCATATCTCCAAATGGCATAAAAACGAATCCTGCAAAAGTTGAAGCAATTGCCAACTTTCCAGAACCTATAACTTTAAAAGAGCTTCGCAGTTTTCTTGGTTTGTCAGGATACTACAGAAGATTCATAAAAGACTATGCGAAATTAGCAAAGCCACTGACTTCTCTTCTGAGAGGGGAAGAGGGTAGAATTTCAAAAAGAAATCCTCGCAAGTAAAAATAAATTTGAGCAAAGAAGCGATACAAGCCTTTAATAATATCAAGCGCTCACTTACTTCAAAGGATGTTGTACTCGCATACCCCGATTACAATAAAAAATTTGAGCTGGTAACAGATGCTTCCAATTTCGCTATTGGAGCTGTTCTATCCCAAGATTCGAAGCCCCTGGCATTTATCTCAAGGACATTAAATAAAGCCGAAGAGCACTATGCAGCCAACGAAAAGGAAATGCTAGCCATAATTTGGGCTTTAAATTCATTCAGAAACTATTTGTATGGATCTGCCAAGGTCCAAATCTTTACTGATCACCAGCCGCTAACATATGCGCTGAGCAATAAAAATAATAATTCAAAAATGAAGAGGTGGAAAGCCACTTTGGAGGAATACTCATATGAACTTTTTTACAAACCGGGCAATCAAAACGTAGTGGCGGACGCATTATCGAGGATTCCACCAAATGAGGTGCACATTAACACTTTGTCTATAGCAACAAATTCGGATGATAGCTCATTCCATAATTTAATATATAGTATATCGAAGCCCCTATTAACGCTTTCAAAAATCAAATCTTCTTAAAGAGATGCGAAACCTCTACTTACCAATTTAAAATAGTATTCCCAACGTATCATCGCCATATAATAACGGAACCAGAATATTCTCAAGCAAATCTGATTTCAATCCTTAAAAGATACCTCAACCCTTCGGTAATAAATTGTATTAAAACAGAAGAATCCACAATGGGGAAAATACAGGAACTATACCCCTTGCACTTTAGTAAGTATCGCATTAGATTCACTCAAGCAGAAGTCGAAGATGTAACTAGTGAACAAGAACAGGAGGAACTCATAATTAGAACACATAACAGAGCTCATAGAAACAGCAAAGAGAATAGGACACAGATTTTGGAAAAATACTACTTTCCCGGAATGGCAAATAAAATCAAGAAAATTATTAAAATATGCGCCACTTGTAAAGAGAACAAATACGAACGACACCCACCCAAACCCCAACTACAAAATACGCCCATCCCAAAATTTCCAGGACAAATAGTCCACATAGACATATTCTTGGTCGGTAAAGAACTAATTTTAACTGCTGTAGACAAATTTTCGAAATATGCAGTAGCAAAACCCATTCGGTCTAGAGCAGCAGAAGATATCAGACAACCAATGAGGGATATTCTTTTCACTTTAGTACCGGAAACAATAGTAATGGACAACGAAAAATCCTTTAACTCAGAGACACTAAATTTTATGATTGAAAATGAGTTTGGTATTGAAATACATCGAACACCCCCATATACGAGTTGTTCAAATGGACAGGTAGAGCGGTTTCACTCAACCCTTCAAGAAATAATGCGTTGCCTTCAGGTCGAAAAAACGCATCGAACATTTTATGAACTTTTAGAAAAATCGGTAAAAGAATATAATAATTCTATACACTCTACCACTGGAAGGAAACCGATAGAAATATTTTTCGGAAGACGCGTTAGTAGCGATCCCAAACTGCTAGATATTGATAGGCAAGAAATAATTAAAAAACTAAAAGACAAGCAAACCGCCGACCTTTCTTTCCATAATAAAAACAGATTGACACCGAAACAATATTCGGAAGGCGATGAGATTTTCGTAAAGATAAATCGTAGATTAGGAAATAAATTATCAGCTAGATACAAGAAAGAAATCGTAGTACAAAATTATAACACTACAGTCAAAACAAAGTCAGGGAGAATAATTCATAAAAATAATATTAGGTTATCATAAGAGCTTAATTTTTCTTTTCTTTCCCTAGAAAAATGAGCACAGCAATAAGACTTTTGGTCATAATAATGACGATTCTCACCACCGTAGCACAACAAATCGACATACAAGACTTGACAAATAATAACGGATATATTCCCATCAAGACGGAGGAAATAAAAGTAATCGATCACTATAGCAAAATTCTTCATATTGTTAATATAACTGCGTACGAGGACACAGTGACACTAATCCTACACAACATACAAGGACTAACCGCCAATAGAATAGAAAGCAAGCACTTACTGGACACAGTCAATAAGAATTTTTTATTATTAGAAAAGAAGATTGAGAATCTTAACCCACACTTTAGACATAAAAGAGGCTTAATAAATGTATTAGGAAAAGGACTTAAAGTAGTAGCAGGTACTATGGACAGTGACGACGAAACCAAAATAAAAAACTCTTTAGAATACCTCTCAAACAACGGAAAAATCTTGACGGATAGAATCCATAATCTGACATTCGTAAATAATTTACTATCATCCCAAATACAAAACATTACTAATCACATAAATAACAAACAGATTGTAATAAGTGACTATTTGAACAAATTCAAGAACTTTATCCAAAACAAAATAATGACAGTAGAAGACGAAATTGAATTTATGCAACAAATTTACCAAGTTAACAATGACATTTCCCTTTTACGTGACCACATTGACGACATCGGTCAAATAATATTTTCAAGCAAACTCGGAATAATTCCCACCGATATTTTAACAGAGACAGAACTCAACTTGATTAATGACTTTGACAGCTACTCTAACATCAAAGTTTCCGTCGCCGTACAAGAACAGAATATTATCATAATCCTTAAAATTCCTAACTATTCACGAGATATCCTATCCAAAATCCTGTTCGAGCCTATCCCTAATGCCAAAAATAAAACAATCATATTGAAAAATTATGAAATACTAGTGGATAATATGAACAATATTTTTAATGTAAATGTAAAGGAAAATCTGAAACAAAATTTGAAAAAAATTGTAGATGATTGTTTAAAGAATATACTAAACTTCGAAGAAGCATACTGCGATATGCAAACCTTTGAAGAAACCGTTGTAAACGAAATTTTACCTGGTATACTAATATTTAAGAATTTCTATTCTGAAATTGTACACAATTGTAATAAAATGAAAATAAAAATTAAAGGAAATTTTCTTATTAAATTTGAGAACTGTGAAATTAGAGTAATGAATAAAACCTTTTCTAATGTAAAAATGAAAGCATTCGATCAATTTATTTTGCCAAATATGATAACAAAAATTAAATACCAAAATACATCTTTTCCAAATCTAAAGTTGAAATCTTTGTACTTAAAACAATTAAATCAAGATGATCACATTAAACTCTTAGTGAATGAAAACTATAAAACGCATATAATTAGTCTAAGCACTGATGTCGCACTAGTATTTATTATAGTACTAGTGGTATTCATTTTGGTATTCATAATTAAGCACAAGCACAAGCTATATGTATCACCAGTATCGCAAGGAAAAACTGAAGACGTTTCAAATTTAAAAAACGGTCCATTTTTACAAGTCGCAATATCTTAGAATATTTTACAAAAACACCGATTGGGGACAATCGATTTAAGAGGGGAAGAGTTAACACCAAAGATGTTAGTAACCCCACAGCCAACTTCCGGCACGTGTCTTAAGAATAGTTAACATTCAAATTCCCGGAATTAATTGCAATATTGGTTGTGCCAATTTTTATGCAACGGAAATCAATAATATTGCATTATTGCAGAAATATTAACTTTCCAAAGAATAGCTTGCGCAAAGCGCAAGCTGAAACAATATTGCTATTGCAGCAGTCTGCTCAGTACAATAAACTGGTGATGCAAATAATTAAGTGCATAGCCCTAGCTTTAATATAAATATAAGTACTTGTAAACTAGATCAGTTGGGCAGTTGTTAATTTAAACTCAATAAACGCGGAATCGCTGTCCGCCTAAAACTAAAATTGTATTTTTTTTCGCTCTCACGAAAGTGATTGCGTAACTGGAAAAATATATACATTTACTATTCACCAAGTTATCCTCTGTTAAATTGATTAAAAATTCATTTCTAAGACTTCTTGAACTTCACTTCTTCAGTGCACCTGCACGCCTCGCAAAATATTTGCAAAATATTTGTTTAAGTATCAGCTGAGTATCTGCAAAAAAAACATCAAGGTTGCAATATTGCCGCAGTTATTTGCTTGCTCTAACATCCCCAAACACTGAAAGGGTGCAAATGTCAATTATTGTTATTTATTTTCTTTGTTTGCCCCCACTTTCAATGATTCGCACTCGTTACCTGTTGTGAATGCGTAGGCGTTTTGCCTGCGTTAACTTCCCTGGTGCAGAGGAGGCAACGGCAGCTCATTCCCACGTAGGAAGTGGGTGTTGACGCAGCAGCAATGTTGTTAGCGGCAGCGATGCTTTTAGTAGCAGAGGTAGAAACAGTACGATGTAGTACAGTACTTTGTAGAAAACGGCAAACTTGTGTACAAAAACGACAAACGATTTTTTTTTTAACGGGTGTTCAATAAATACTTTTATACCGGCACTTCACCATGTAACGAAAGGGACGGTGATTTTGGTTTGTACACTACGGCAGATTTTGCGGAATTTTTTAACGGGTGTTTAAAAAAACGTTTTTGGGATTTATATTTTAAAACGGTAATTCATTCTTTTTTTTTAATTTTAACTTTCTACCGAACTTTTATGTGAATGTAAATTTCACCACTTTTCCCAAATATAAATTGAAATACTTATGTGCCTTTATTTTTGCACTCCACTGTACTCACCACCCGTTTTGAACATGACGTACGTATGTATATTGGAACATACGTGGTTTCTTTACCGCACTTATTTCGAAAATTTGTTCGCACTTAGTTATATAGTAAATACTTATATGTGCATATATTTTCTTTTATGTACCGGTAAGTATTGATATACATATGTATGTACATTAGGGTGATTCAAATTTTTTTTGATCCACCCTAATATGCATTGATGTTTGACGAAGAATATCTCGTAAACGCTTAACTTAATCGAAATATCATAGTAGACCATTTCTATAGAGCAGTAAATTTCCTACAAAACTATGTGTTTCATCATTCATTATAATTTTTTTTCATTGAGTTATAAAATTAATAAGAAATAAAGAATTTTTCCAAAAATAGTCAAATTTCAACCGTTAATATCTTTTAAACGGTTGGGTTTATGAAAAAGCATAGTAGACCATATTTTAGAGCATTCAATTTCCTACAAAACCTAATTAACAAGATATGTTTTCAAGTAGTTGGAAGCGAGATATAAATTTTTCTATCTGATAATAAGAAAAAATAGAAAACCGTTAGGCGGAGGACCTTCCCGTTACAATTAAAAACTCATATTTGGAGAGGCTTTCTTAGAGGTGTCTAGAAACCTATTTTTGCGAGTACCAATTGAAAAAAAAAAATAAAATTTTTTTTGAATCACCCTAATGTACATATGTACGAATCTGTGTATTTGCCGAATGGAATTTTCCGCACTCCACTTCACTTATTTCTTTCTTTTTAATTTTTTAAATTTTAAATGTTCATGCGCTGTATATTCTTTTTATACCACTATCACTGCTTATGTACAATGTACATGTACGTACATACTATATGCACATATGTATGTATGTGTGTTGCTATTTAAACACTCTGTGAATCTTTTCACTTTCACAGCAATAATTTGTAATAAAAAAATTTTTTGACGTGAAAACTTCTTATGGCGCGTTGGGCACTTTTGTGGATAACATACTCCGCGTGTATTCTTATAATATATGTATGTATGTATACTATACGCGGTCTTTGTATGGGCATTCGTTCGTGCTCTCGCGACAGACGAGATTACATACCTATATGTATACTCAGACAGAGAACATAAAGACATAGAGAGGGTGCAAATTGAATTCTGTATGATGTTCGATTGGACGGCTAACAGAACTTATAAGATTGCGATGCAGAATTTCACCATTCTCGCTGCTATTTAGCAGAAATATATGTAAAACGACTGAATTCATGTGAGAATGAATAAAGAGAAATGCTTTGAAGCAAAATATACAAAGTCACACAAAGAATGTAAAGAAGCATTCTCTGAGTTACATATGCGTGATTTAACTTGTACCATATGAACCATTTTTTTCAGAAAAATGATAAAAATTTTAATTTTTTACAAAATCGTGAAAAATTAATTAAAAAATAATTTAATTATATTTTTTAATTATTTCAAAAAAGTTATATTTATATATAATTTCTTCAAAGAAAATTGATGAGCTTCATAAAATATGCATATTCGCATTATTTCGTTATCATTTCCATATTTGCACCAATAGAATTTCTATGGTATATAAGTATGTACATGCGGCACGCATCTTTCGCATCTCCGTTGTCGGTCAACCAATGGCCGAAACTGGCGCTTTGTCAAAGAGTCAAGTGCTGAACACATTGAGCGCGACAGACTGCAAGCGACATCTGTCAAATATTAAAATACACACGTTCTTATGGACACAGTTATGTAGTTGTGCAGCTGTCTCAATAATTGTGTCCCTAAGGACATGCGTATTCTATTATTTGACAGATGTCGTTTGGAGTCTGTCGCGCTCATTGTGTTCAGCACTAGAACATCCAAGCTGTGCCGAAGAAAATAAACGAATGGCCGCTGATTGTCAACGCCTCCCTTGCCGCTGTAACAGCTTTGCCAACAAACGTGCGTAAATATGTACGTATATATACGTATGAGCGTGAATACATATTGACGCAGATTTTTGCGAGTCACGTAAAAATATTTCAGAATAGATAAATATTATAAATCGACAACTGCGTTGTTGCCACTTTTCTCACTTCTTTCTGTGAAGAAGCATCAGAAAGTTGTTCAATTTATGATTTTTAGCATTTGCCATCGTCGCGAAAAGACGCTTGTTGGCAATGTCATGCTCAGAGAGATGTTGCGGCGTCTGTTTTTATGAATGAAGCGAGGTCGCTTTTGGAATTTGCGCCTGCGTTTATGAATGAAATCGTTTTTATTGTAAAATTTACCACATTTGTCCTTCGCCAATTTGGCTGCCATATTGAAATGTGATGCTCCTGTTTTTTCGGACAATTGTTTTTGTAGAACAATGTTTCAATTTTTTGTTGGTGACATATTCACATGTGTACGCATATGTATGTTTGTATGCTTGTGCATTATTTGTTTGGAAGTGTATACAAATAACTTATGTATGTACATATAAGTATATATGAATGTATATTAACATGGAGATCAATCCGCGCACATGTAATATATTGATAAGTGATAAAATCATGATTTGAAATTCTGAATGCGCACATGCGTCTACATACATGCAATCATATGAGCAGATAATAAGATTAACCCTCATCGAGACCCTCGGGACTGGCCAGGCATATTTTGTTTTTAAATGTTATTTATGTAAATATATTTAGAGTGCAGCAAACCACTTTCGCTTCCAGGTAGCTTCCAAGAATTTTATTGTCTATAGAATTCAGAAAAAAAATTCGGGGATATCGAATCGAAAAGGACGAAAAAAGGATATTATAATATTTCACCTTAGGGCACCAATGGTGCTTGGCTAGACCCCATATATTTTGTATGAAAATATATGAACTTTGGTATGTTTCTATCACTTCGTACGGTTGATTTATCTGTTTTCATGTTCGTTACATCTCCAAATTGGTTTGTATGTTTATCTAGGTCAAATACTTTAGCCGCTATAGCGTTTTAAAGGTTAAGAAAAATGTAATTTTTCTCAAAATGTTACATTTTTTGTGAACGTTATTGCCACGCCCCTGATAGGGATAGAGGGGAGGTTGAGGGCTTTGCTGAAAGCCCCAGAGGTGAACTAACTCACAAAACAGTTTTGATCCCCCCGGCCCTATACCCCCAACTGTAGTGAAACAAGAGGGGGGACATTGTGAAAACCCATTTTCGCCTATTGCCACGCCCCCGGTGGGGCCTTGGGGGCGAGTTATACATTTCCTGAAAGCTCTTTAAATTACCTAACCGGTGCAATTTATTTGACCCACCTAAGTCAAATACTATCTTAATACTTAATATGATAGACGATCTATTTATATATTGTTGTGATAAATTCAATTTCTATTACTAAGAAACTTAATCTTCTTCTCCTTAATTGGCGTAGACACCGCTTACGCGATTATAGCCGAGTTAACAACAGCGCGCCAGTCGTTTCTTCTTTTCGCTGCGTAGCGCCAATTGGATATTCCAAGCGAAGCCAGGTCCTTCTCCACTTGGTCCTTCCAACGGAGTGGAGGTCTTCCTCTTCCTCTGCTTCCCCCGGCGGGTACTGCGTCGAATACTTTCAGAGCTGGAGTGTTTTCATCCATCCGGACAACATGACCTAGCCAGCGTAGCCGCTGTCTTTTAATTCGCTGAACTATGTCAATGTCGTCATATATCTCGTACAGCTCATCGTTCCATCGAATGCGATATTCGCCGTGGCCAATGCGCAAAGGACCATAAATCTTTCGCAGAATTTTTCTCTCGAAAACTCGTAACGTCGACTCATCGGTTGCTGTCATCGCCCAAGCCTCTGCACCATATAGCAGGACGGGAATTATGAGCGACTTATAGAGTTTGGTTTTCGTTCGTCGAGAGAGGACTTTACTTTTCAATTGCCTACTCAGTCCGAAGTAGCACCTGTTGGCAAGAGCAATCCTGCGTTGGATTTCCAGGCTGACATTATTAGTGGTGTTTACGCTGGTTCCTAAATAGACGAAATTATCTACAACTTCAAAGTTATGACTGTCAACAGTGACGTGAGAGCCAAGTCGCGAGTGCGACGACTGTTTGTTTGATGACAGGAGATACTTCGTTTTACCTTCGTTCACTACCAGACCCATTTTCTGTGCTTCTTTGTCCAGCCTAGAGAACGCAGAACTAACGGCGCGGGTGTTGAGGCCGATGATATCAATATCGTCGGCATACGCCAACAGCTGTACACTCTTATAGAAGATGGTACCTTCTCTGTTTAGTTCTGCAGCTCGAATTATTTTCTCCAGCAGCAGGTTGAAGAAGTCGCACGATAAAGAGTCGCCTTGTCTGAAACCTCGTTTGGTATCGATTGGCTCGGAGAGGTCCTTCCCGATCCTGACGGAGCTTTTCGTGTTGTTCAACGTCAGTTTACACAGCCGTATTAGTTTTGCGGGGATACCAAATTCAGACATCGCGGCATAAAGGCAGCAGCTCCTTTTCGTGCTGTCGAAAGCAGCTTTGAAATCGACGAAGAGGTGGTGTGTGTCGATTCTCCTTTCACGGGTGTTTTCCAAGATTTGGCGCATGGTGAATATCTGGTCGGTTGTTGATTTTCCAGGTCTGAAGCCACACTGATAAGGTCCAATCAGTTTGTTGACGGTGGGCTTTAATCTTTCACACAATACGCTCGATAGAACCTTATACGCGATGTTGAGGAGGCTAATCCCACTTTAGTTGGCGCAGACTGTGGGGTCTCCTTTTTATGGATTGGGCATAGCACACTTAAAGTGGTTTTTTTTTTTTTTTTTTTTTTTTTTTTTTTTTTTTTTTTTGGTTTCGGAGGGGGAATCTTCAAAGATATCGTCATTTTTCCGGACGATATGCACGATTCGTATTGGCCGCACGCCCAAGCTGGACTTGCGACACAGTACGCCTACGTACTAAACCCTAAACTCCGTCGTCTTTGCTTGTATTTGGCCCACGGGACCGCCGTTAGGCATTACATCGTGGGACCAAGCTTAGCCATTCGGCTCTTCATTCACACAATTTCGGTCTGATTCCGATTTATCCTTCTGTTTTCGCTGCGTTGCCACTCTTTCTTTCTTAACTCTTGCATAGCAATAGCTGCCCACGCTCTCATTCTGTCCCAGACCACCTTCGATTCGATCATGTAAGGCACTATGTTCTCCGGAGTCACGCGATCGTTTATCAAATTCTCTATTTCTAGTCTTTCCTTTTCATATTTTGGGCAGGAAAAGAAGATATGCAATGCATTTTCATTGCTGTTGCTGCAGTAGGAGCAGTTTGTTCCGTCGTCATGTCCGTATTTGTATAGATATTCTCTATAGCATCCATGACCTGTTAAAAACTGCGTAAGGTAAAAATCAGTTTCCCCGTGTTTCCGTTCTATCCATGGTTGTATGCTTCTAATAAGCCTGTGCGTCCATCTCCCCGTAGTTGCTTCGTCCCATCGTTTCTGCCATTCAGTTAGGCTCCGTTGTCTTTCCTGCTTCCTCTCTTCATTTGTTAAGCGAGCGCCTTTGCTTTTCGTTTTGTCGAATACTCGCTTCATTTCCATGGCCATTATGTCTGGTGGCATGAGGCCTGATATAACTCCAGCCGCCTGATGTGATACAGTGCGGAAGGCACATGCAACTCTGATTGCATTCAGTCGTACTATTGATTTCGCCTTTTCTGCGTATGTTTTCTGCTGCAGCGCTATCCCCCAAATGGGTGCAGCATACATAAGTATAGACTGACTCACTTTGGCCAAGAGGGCTCGTCTATTCTGACTTGGTCCACCAATGTTGGCCATTGTCCTTGTTAGCGCCGCCGTCACCCTAGATGCTTTTTCACAAGCTTTGTCTATATGCGTCTTGTAACTTAACCTCGAGTCTATCATCACTCCTAGATATCTCAGAGATTGCTGTGTGGTAATCGTATATCCGTCAATATTGAGTGTAGCGACCTCTAATTTCTTCCTGCTTGTGATTAGTACTGCTTCCGTCTTTTGGCCAGCTAGTTGGAGCTTTGTTACCCTAAGCCATTCTTTGATTTTTTCCGCTGTATGATTGCACAAACGCTCTATTTCGTGAATTTCTTTTGCTACCACAGTCACCGCGATGTCATCCGCGTATCCAATTATTTGCACCTGCTTGGGTAATGGGAGGCGCAGCACTCCATCATATAAGATATTCCACAGGAGTGGGCCTAGGACTGAGCCTTGTGGAACTCCGCCCGTCACCATATAGCGTTGTAGTCCTTCGTCTGTCTCGTATAGCAGGACCCTGTCCGACAGGTAGTTGGAGACGATATTCAGCAAATAGGGTGGTGTTTTCTTCAATTGGAGAGCTCTTATTATATGCGGCCAGTAGGCTGAATTAAAGGCATTCTTAACATCGAAAGTGACTACCGCGCAGTACTCTTTGGAGCCATACATCCATCGAGTTCCTTCTATAGCTTTACTTGCGACGTCAGTAAGCTTTTTGATTGCGTCTATTGTTGACCTGTGTCTGCGAAATCCATATTGGTTATCGGCCAGTCCGGGTTGCTCTTTTTCGAGATGTTGCTCCAGGCGTACGCTTATTATTCGTTCTAGTATTTTCCCCACCGTGTCCAACATGCACAGTGGTCGGTACGAGTTTGGTTCTCCAGGCGGTTTGTTTGGTTTTGGAATTAGAACTTCATGGTGGTGTAATGGAACGTCTGCTCCATCGTCATCGATTGGGTAATCGGGTTCTCCTTCTCCTGGTGTTGTGCGTTCACTGCCATTCAGCAGGCTGGAGAAGTGTTCCCTCCATAATTTAACTATGCTCTGGGCATCAGTGACTAGATCACCTTTGGGGGTTCTACAAGAGTATGCTCCGGTCTTGAAACCTTCTGTAAGCCGCCGCATTTTGTCGTAGAATTTTCGAGAATTACCCCTGTCGGCCAGCTTATCAAGCTCTTCGTACTCACGCATTTCGGCCTCTTTCTTCTTCTGTCTGCAGATGCGTCTCGCTTCCCTCTTCAATTCTCGGTATCTATCCCATCCCGCACGTGTAGTGGTCGATCGTAACGTTGCGAGGTAGGCAGCCTGTTTTCTCTCCGCTGCGACACTGCACTCCTCGTCGTACCAGCTGTTCTTTTGCTCTTTCCGAAAACCAATGGTTTCGGTTGCAGCTGTACGTATGGAATTTGAAATGCCGTCCCACAGTTCCCCTATACCGAGTTGTTGACTAGTGCTCTCAGAGAGCAGGAGTGCAAGCCGAGTAGAAAATCGTTCGGCAGTCTGTTGTGATTGCAGCTTTTCGACGTCGAATCTTCCTTGTGTTTGTTGGCGTGCGTTTTTTGCTGCACAGAGGCGAATGCGAATCTTAGCTGCAACAAGATAGTGGTCCGAGTCGATGTTAGGACCTCGGAGCGCACGCACATCTAAAACACTGGAGACGTGTCTTCCATCTATCACAACACGATCGATCTGGTTGGTAGTTTTTCGATCCGGAGACAGCCAGGTAGCTTGATGAATCTTCTTATGCTGGAATCTAGTACTACAGATAACCATATTTCGGGCCCCGGCGAAATCAATCAGCCTCAACCCATTTGGGGATGTTTCGTCGTGGAGGCTGAATTTACCGACCGTAGTGCCAAATATACCTTCTTCGCCCACCCTGGCGTTAAAGTCGCCAAGCACGATTTTGACATCGTGGCGGGGGCAGCTCTCATAAGCGCGCTCCAAGCGCTCATAAAAGGCATCTTTGGTCACTTCGTCTTTCTCTTCCGTCGGGGCGTGGGCGCAAATCAGCGATATGTTGAAGAATCTCGCTTTGATGCGGATTGTGGCTAGACGTTCATTCACCGGAGTGAATGGTAGTACTCGGCGACGGAGTCTCTCTCCCACCACGAATCCAACACCAAACTTGCGCTCTTTTATATGGCCACTGTAGTAAATGTCACAAGGACCTACTCGTCTCTGTCCTTGTCCCGTCCATCGCATTTCTTGGACGGCGGTGATGTCAGCCTTTATTTTTGCGAGGACATCAACCAGCTGGGCAGCGGCACCTTCCCAATTAAGGGTCCGGACATTCCAGGAGCGTGCCCTTATCTCGTAGTCCTTATTCCGTTTGCCATGGTCGTCATCAAAAGGGGGGTCTCTCATCCGAGGCTGTTTTAACGTTTTCATTGGTATTGTCCCAAGCCCAGCGCACAACCCTTGTAGGGAATGTTTCGCCTTCTCACTTTAGCTCGCCTTCGAACGGATGTTCTTAGGCTACCCAGAGGATACTTGGTCAAAGACCGGAAGTAGTGAGCTGCTTGAGCCATGTGTAATAGAATCGTTTCTGGCCACTCCCAAGTGAATGGCGATCAGAGAACTTTCCTCACTTGCGCAAACTTCTACACATGACTCCATCCTCCAAACTTAATACAAAACAAGAAAAAACGTTAACTTCGGTTGCACCGAAGCTAAATACCCTTCACAGATGCATTTCTGTTAGTAACTATGTGTTTAGTTTGTATGGCAGCTATATGCTATAGTTAACCGATCTGAGCATTTTCTTCGGAGATTACATTGTTGCTTTAGAAAATATTATATACCAAATTTCGTGAATATATCTTGTCAAATGTGAAAGTTTTCCATACAAGAACTTGATTGATAGTAAACCGATCTGAACAATTTCTTCGGAGATTATATTGTTGCCTTAGAAAATAACATATACCAAATTTCGTGAATATATTTGTCAAATGTGAAAGTTTCCCATACAAGCATTTGATTCCGATCGTTCAGTTTGTATGGCAGATATATGTTATAGTCTCCCGATATCGGCCGTTCCGACAAATGAGCAGCTTCTTGAAGAGAAAATGACGTTTGCAAAATTTCAAAAAGATATCTTATAAACTCAGAGACTAGTTCGTATGTATACAGACAGACGGACAGACAGACAGACGGACATGGCTAAATCGACTCAGCTCGACATACTGATCATTTATAGGTATACTTTATTGGGTCTCCGACGATTCCTTCTGGGTGTTACAAACTTCGTGACAAACTTAATATACCCTGTTCAGGGTATAAAAACGTTAACTTCGGTTGCACCGAAGCTAAATACCCTTCACAGGTGCATTTCTGTTAGTAACTATGTGTTCAGTTTGTATGGAAGCTATATGCTATGGCAATCTGTTCTAAACAAGTTTTTTTAGAGATTGCATTGTTGCCTTAAAAAATAACATATACCAAATTTCGTGAATATATCTTGTCAAATGTGAAAGTTGTCCATACATGAACTTGATTCCGATCGTTCAGTTCATATGGCAGCTATATGCTATAGTTAACCGATCTGACCAATTTCTTCGGAGATTACATTGTTGCCTTAGGAAATAACATGTACCAAATTTCGTGAACATATCTTGTCAAATGTGAAAGTTGTCCATATAAGAACTTGATTCCGGTCGTTCAGTTTGTATGGCAGCTATAAGCTATAGTTAACCGATCTGAACAATTTCTTCGGAGATTACATTGTTGCCTTAGAAAATAACATATTTCAAATTTCGTGAATATATCTTGTCAAACGTGAAAGTTTTCCATACAAGCATTTGATTCCGATCGTTCAGTTTGTATGGCAGATATATGTTATAGTGGCCCGATATCGGCCGTTCAGACAAATGAGCAGCTTCTTGAAGAGAAAATGACGTTTGCAAAATTTCAAAAAGATATCTTAAAAACTGAGAGACTAGTTCGTATATATACAGACAGGCGGACAGACGGACAGAAAGACAGACGGACATGGCTAAATCGACTCAGCTCGGCATACGGATCATTTATATTTATGTATACTTTATTGGGTCTCTGACGATTCCTTCTGGGTGTTACAAACTTCGTGACAAACTTAATATACCCTATTCAGGGTATAATTTATTAGTATAGTATATTATGTAAAAATCAAATGAAATTATTAAATATGCAAGTCCAAATTGGCTATAAATATTACTATTCATTCATTCATACAAAATTGTACTCATATCATAATTATGTTTACACGCCAATATGCCGAAGGCAAACGCAAAAGTATACATATTTGCATACATTGCGATTGGCTGGTTCAAAGCAAACATTGAAGCGTGAAAATATCACAATGCTGTGGTTGGGAGTATCATCATGGGCATGCATACATAAATTTATGTCTTCATATTCTTGGGTATGTAAGACAGAGAACACAATAATGCATTCCCGGAAAGTAACTCCCTCGGTTTGTTTGTTTTTTATAAACTTCAACACGTTTTGTAAACTTTTTACGAAGTTACGTTTGTACGAAACGCGCACAGGCAATTAAAACCGAAAATTGTATATACGAAAATACGATATCTATTATTATATTATTAAACTTTTAGCACGCATTGAGTCCCTGCTCGGGCGCCATGAAAAATCTCAAGTCTTTTTGAGAAAAGTTAGTTACTTGGGAATGAGTGAAAAATAAATTGGCTGTACCGATAAATAAAATAACGACCGATCGCGATTGCTCTTCTTACACAATTGAATTCTTTATTCCAGGAATTTTATGACTGAAGCGCTGAACACATAGAGAGCGACAGACTGCAAACTACACCTGTCAAATATTAAAATACACACGTTCTTATGGGCAGTGTTATTTTGACAGCTCCACGACTACACGACTGCAGGCCGACAGTTGTCGTTCTCGCTAACTTCAATATCCTCCTATTTTTGCCAACGACAGTAGGACGACAGTAAAGTTGACAGTAGAATGGAAGATAAAAAGAGGAGGTAGAGGGTGATGCCACTAATATGTAAAATGTAAAATTATTCACAGCTCTAACAAACTTGACGTTATTTTACAAATAAAAGCATAAAATAGCTATATTATATCATTTGTAATAACAATTGATAATTTAAAGCAAAAATATTTACCTATTTACTTAGTTTTTGCATAAAAAATTTCACTTTGAACAAAATATTAATATTTCATTGAAGTGAAAGGAATTAGTATGGCCACAACGAAATTGTGTACATACAAAATGGGCAACTGCGTTGTTTTGTGTACATGCCGACCATTGTGTTGTTGTTGCTTCTCAAAATGTATATGTAGTAAGATGCACAACGATGTTTTCAGTTGACTGTCGTGCTGCTGCAGTCTGTCGCGGTCTATGTGTTCACCACTTTAGCCTAAACCTTAAACTAACGGCTTAAACTAACGGGACGCGTAAGTATGTATTTATAAAAAAAGGGGAAAGTAGAATCCAATTCGTTACATTATGGTGAGTATATAAAACAGTATTATTAGGGTGAGTACTTTATATAAAATAAACTTTAACATTTTAATTAAAATATTTAATATAAAATTAATTAATGTACATTAGTTTAGTGTTATATTTAAAAATAGTATTTGTGTTTAAGGGGTGTCGCTTGACGCAACAGTAGTTATATAAGGTTGGTACGCAGCTCTCAAGTAATTGCTCAAGGAAAAAAATACATTATTTCTCAAGTAATTTTGGCAGCTGGTTACGCATTGTGAATGATCTACATTAGAAGAGCAAGAGAGAATAAACAAAGAAAACAAACTTTGTGCGTAATATGTATGTGTGTATGTATATGGTAACATAAATATTTTCATTGAGATTTAAGAAATGTTGTTGATGATTGGTAGGTTTTATACAACATTTCAATATGGAATATACTTTATAATAATGATTTCAACTAATTTAGGATGAATTTGACGATTACTTCGAATTTCCTTCAAGAAACAATTGTTGATTTGATGTTTCTTCGCAAAACAAGGTTTGCCATATTCACATTTTACTGAAAAAAGTATCAAAAATTGGTACTAGATTTCTTGAGAGCTGGGTACTAGCACAAGTAAGTTTGTCGCAGGAAAGTATCTTGACCGTTTCTTAAGCGTTTTTTTATATGAAGTTTTTACGTTTCTTGCGAGCTGCGTACTAAGCTATAAGCAGAAAATAATTTGAAAAAACAGAGAGAATAAAATATAATGTCACAGAAATAGCATCGTCGGCATTTTTATTTTCTCCTCCGCTCGAAGAACCAAAACTGGCGCAGTCGGTAAAAACAAACTGCGATATAAAAACTTCAGTTTTTAGTAGTTTCGTAAGCTTTAGCAACGGGAAGCAAATCCTAAGATTAGTTCCCATTTTAAAGATCTCGATTATATATGTATATAAATTTTTAAGTCGGTTGATACAGATAGCCAAGTTTAAGAAACTTAAGTTTCTACACTAATTATCTTGAACGTCGGAGAGCGACTCCGATGATTACAATTTGTGAAAGCGAAGAATAGCTTCATTCCGCCCATCAGTACTACCAGGAAAAGTGATATTGAAGATTATTGCCTCACACACAAACGGCATTATTATAGAGATAAACGGCAACAAAAGTAAAATTTATAAATTCATGCCCTTACAATTACGAAGATATTAATATATTTACAGAATGTAAAGAGAATTTACTAGATATTTTTTAAATAGTGACATAAATGACGAAAAAAATCAAATATTAGAATACATTCTAAAAGCAAATAGCGATTTATTTTTCCAAGAAGGTAAAAACCTTACTCATGAAATTCAGCATGAAATTGTTGCAAAAACAAATAGACCAACTTATAATAAAATTTATAAGATATCCCCAAATTTATGAAGAAGAAATTAGTAGACAGATGAACGAGATCTTACGCCAAGGCATAATTAAAGAAAGTAATTCCCCGTACAACTCGCCTCTTTGGATTGTACCGAAAAAAAAGACAACTCAATGAAGAAAAAATGGAGAATAATTATTGATTACAGGAAGTTAAACGAAGTCACTATAGATGACAAATTTCCAATACCCCATATAGAAACAATACTCAGCAAACTTGGAAGAGCTCAGTATTTTACAACATTAGATCTTGCAAAAGACTTTCATCAGGTATTAATAAAAAAAAGATAGACCAAAAACAGCTTTTTCTACACTGTAAGAATGCCTTTTGGACTAAAGAATGCACCAGCAACTTTTCCACGTATAATGAATTCAGTTCTTAGGGAATATATCAACAAGATATGTGTTATTTATTTAGACATCTTAATTTTTAGTTCAAGTATTGAAGAACATACCCAAAATATCAACAAAATATTTTCAGTATTAAGAAAACATAATTTAAAGATTCAGGTAGATAAATGCACATTTTTCGCGAAAACAACTGAATTTCTAGGTTTAACTTTAACAACAGAAGGGATACAACCAAATTTAAGCAAAATCGAAAACATACAAAAACTAAAGTTGCTTACTACATCAAAGCAAATTAAATCATTCCTAGGTGTAACAGGTTATTATAGAAAATGTGTAAGAGATTACGCTAAAGTAGCACATGGTTTAACAAAATATTTAAAAAAGGATACTAAAATAAACACTCGCGATCCTCAGTATATATCATCCTTTGAAAAACTTAAAAATTTATTAGTAAGCCCACCAATATTGAAATATCCAGACTTTAACAAAATATTTGGCATTTCAACTGATGCAAGTGACTTTGCAATTGGCGCAGTATTAACCCAGGACAGTCATCCTATAAGCTATGCTAGTCGAACACTTAACAAACACGAAAGAAGTTATTCCACTACAGAAAAAGAACTACTAGCTATTGTCTGGGCAGTGACATAAGTATTATAGACCATACATTTACGGCAGAGCATTTGATATCTTAACCGACTACCAACCACTTAAGTGGGTCCAAATAAAAAACAAGGGAAAAGACATTAACCAAAGATTGCAAAGATGGTTAATTAAACTAGGTGAATACAATGTTAATATAAATTACGTGAAAGGAAAGGAAAATAACGTAGCCAATTTTCTAAGTAGAATACATAGTAACACAGGCGAGATTCATTCATTGAAAGAAGAAAACATAAGCACAAATGCTACAATCCACTCTCAAGAGGAGGAATTAAATGAGGTCACGCAGGTATTAATGAAAATTATGAAAAATTGAAAAAACTAATAAACTGGAAAAACTTGAAAGTTTTGATTCAAAAATATATAAATAATTACGATGTTTGCAATAGAGAAAAATATGATAGAAAACCTTTAAAACCAAAATTTCAATTAACGGAAACACCATCAGATATAAATGAAATAGTTCACGCAGATATATACATAAAGAAAAAATGTTACTTTATTACTTTTACAGACAAATTTGCGAAATTTGCTACGGCATTTCAGCTAGAAGATAGAAACAGTATAACTATTATAGAAAACCTTAGACTATTCTTTTCTATCAAAAGAAGACCCAGAAAGTTAATATTAGATAATGAATTCAACTCAATTAACATACAAGATTTTTTTTAGGAAAGAAGAAATAGAAGTTCATTTTACAAAACCAAACAGTCATACTAGGAATTCAGATATCGAAAGATTACATAATACCCTCTCCGAAAAAATTAAAGTCCTAGAAATTGAAAAACCAAGCCTTTCGACAGCGGAAAAAGAATTTCAAAGCATAGAATGGTATAACAAATCTTATCATTCTACAATTAAAGTCACACGTCTTGAGGTTATAAATGGAAAAACTGATAAAAATTTTATTAAGGACACTATTCAGAAGACTAATGAAAAATGCAAAGGAAAACTAAATAGAAATAGAGAAGAGTTTAATAACACTCAAAAAGAAGGTTACGTAAAAAATTATAAAACGGATCGGCACAAAAATGAACCAAGAAATAGAAAATTGCCATTTGATAATATTCCCCCGACAAATATTAAACGTCCAAATAATTTTTTAGGTCAAATACATCTTCAAATTAACATTGATGATAGCAATCGTTATAGTTAGTAATGCATAATTTACCCTCTTGAAATTCTTTACATACTAAATAATATAACAAAAATCTCGCAAACATATTCACATCTACATTACTACACCCTTTCTAATGAAATTGAAATCTTGAGAGGTAAAATCAAAACATAAATCCCAAGAAAGAAGTTAGTAGAAAACATAGAGGTTTAATTAACGGTATAGGTGACGGAGATAGGATAGAGATTGAAAATCACCTTAAGAAAGTAGATGGAAATTTACATAATTGAATTACAGCTCTCAGCCACCAAATAAAAATTAATAATTTCTTTTCGAACACGTTCACAAAATTAAAACAAGTAAGGAAGGGCTAAGTTCGGGTGTCACCGAACATTTTATACTCTCGCATGATAAAGTGATAATCGAGATTTCATTATACGTCATTTACATGTTTTTCAAATACCGTATTTTTGTAAAGTTTTATTCCGCTGTCATCATTGGTTCCTAATGTACTATATGTATATTATACAGAAAAGGCAACAGATTGAATTCAAAATAGCGTTATATTGGAAGAAGGCGTGGTTGTAAACCGATTTCACCTATATTTCGTACATGTCATCAGGGTGCTAAGAAAATATTATATACCGAATCTCATTGAAATCGGTCTAGTAGTTCCTGAGATATGGTTTTTGGTCCATAAGTGGGCGAGGCCACGCCCATTTTCAATTTTTAAAAAAGCCTGTGTGCAGCTTCCTTCTGCAATTTCTTCCGTAAAATTTAGTGTTTCTGACGTTTTTTGTTAGTCCGTTAACGCACTTTTAGTGATTTTCAACATAACCTTTGTATGGGAGGTGGGCGTGGTTATTATCCGATTTCTTCCATTTTCTAACTGTATATGGAAATGCCTGAAGAAAACGAATCTATAGAGTTTGGTTGACATAGCTTTAGTAGTTTCCGAGATACGTACAAAAAACTTAGTAGGGGGCGGGGCCATGCCCACTTTTCCAAAAAAATTACGTCCAAATATGCCCCTCCCTAATGCGATCCTTTGTGTCAAATTTCACTTTAATATCTTTATTTATGGCTTAGTTATGACACTTTATAGGTTTTCGGTTTCCGCCATTTTGTGGGCGTGGCAGTTGGCCGATTTTGCCCATCTTCAAACTTAACCTTCTTATGGAGCCAAGGAATACGTGTACCAAGTTTCATCATGATATCTCAAATTTTACTCAAGTTACGGACGGACGGACAGACAGACATCCGTATTTCGACTTTACTCGTCACCCTGATCACTTTGGTATATATAACCCTATATCTGACTCTTTTAGTTTTAGGACTTACAAACAACCATTATGTGAACAAAACTATAATACTCTCCTTAGCAACATTGTTGCGAGAGTATAACAATTTATTGAAGACGAAAGAAAGAATGTATCGAGAGACAACAGACAAAATATTGATTCTTCATGAATAAACAATAAAGATAAACACTCTCAAACACGCAGTAAATCAGATTCAGGAAAACATTATTTCAGCAAAAAGTGGTATTTTTCACCCAAGTATTTTAACAAATGAAGAAATTTATAATTACAACATAGACCTCAGCAATCTTCAATATATAAAATTATGCGCCTTGGAATATAAAGAAAATTTGTTAATGTTCTTGGGCAAAATCAAAAGAATTTCAATTGGTACAACTAAAAACAATTATTCCTATGCCAAATACAGCAGGTAGAGAAATAACAGCAGAAATTCAAAATGTTTTTGAATACAAAAATGTCACTTATAAATTCGAAGAAGCTAAAAGCCTCAATGAACTACAAATTTCTTAACATTGCATGTACTTATTAAATTGCGAACTTATAAAAAGTAGCATTACAGAAATTTTTCAAATCGATGGAGAAACTATTTTAATAAAAAATGCAAATGGCATAGAACTAAACCAGAGTTGCGACAACAGAAAAATTCAGTTGAAAAACACTACATCGATTCATTATAATAACTGCACAATTAAGATCTTATACCAAACATTCTCAAATACTGAAATATCAGACAATCAAAGATTTTATTATCCGAACTATGATACTCACAATTTCACTAATAAAATTACAATTAACGACCTTGTATTTAAAAACGAAGAAAATTTAAAAGAAATTAATGAATTAAAATATCACAAAAATTACTGTCATTTTGGAATATCAATTTTAAGTTTTATTGTGATTATAATAATTAGGCTGTTCACGGTAAGGTGGTTATCGGGTTATGTGATTATTAAATTAAAAATAACCTCTGTGCTCCGTGAACATCCTATGGTTATTTGCTTATTTTTACACATACAGCTGTTCATTGTTTACAATTCTAGTTCAATGAAATTCCTACTTATAAAATGCCTAAACAAAGTTTAAAAAGAACAAATAAGGAAGGGCTAAGTTCGGGTGTCACCGAACATTTTATACTCTCGCATGGTAAAGTGATAATCGAGATTTCATAATACGTCATTTACATATTTTTCAAATACCGTATTTTTGTAAAGTTTTATTCCGCTATCATCATTGGTTCCTAATGTTTATACTCGTATTATACAGAGAAGTCATCAGATGGAATTCAAAATAGTTTTATATTGGAAGAAGGCGTGGTTGCGAACCGATTTCACCCATATTTCGTACATGTCATCAGGGTGTTAAGAAAATATTATATACCGAATTTCATTGAAATCGGTCTAGTAGCTCCTGAGATATGGTTCTTGGTCCATAAGTGGGCGGCGCCACGCCCATTTTCAATTTTTAAAAAAAGGCTGGCTGCAGCTTCCTTCTGCCACTTCTTCCGTAAAAGTTAGTGTTTCTGACTTTTTTGTTAGTCGGTTAACGCACTTTTAGTGATTTTGAACATAACCTTTTGTATGGGAGGTGGGCGTGGTTATTATCCGATTTCTTCCATTTTTGAACTGTATATGGAAATGCCTGAAGAAAACGACTTTGTAGAGTTTGGTTGACATAGCTATATGAGTTTCCGAGATATGTGCAAAAAACTTAGTAGGGGGCGGGGCCACGCCCACTTTTCCAAAACAATTGCGTCCAAATATGCCCCTCCCTAATGCGATCCCTTGTGCCAAATTTCTAATTTAATATCTTTATTTATGGCTTAGTTATAACACTTTATAGGTTTTCGGTTTCCGCCATTATGTGGGCGTGGCAGTGGGCCGATTTTGCCCATCTTCTTACTGGAGCCAAGGAATACGTGTACCAAGTTTCATCATGATATCTCAATTTTTACTCAAGTTACAGCTTGCACGGACGGACGGACGGACAGACAGACATCCGGATTTCGACTCTACTCGTCGCCCTGATCACTTTGGTATATATAACCCTATATCTGACTCTTTTTGTTTTAGGACTTTCAAACAACCGTTATGTGAACAAAACTATAATACTCTCGTTAGCAACATTGTTGCGACAGTATAAAAATAATCGAATTTAAAGTAAGTTATGCTATTCAGGAAAAGGACTTTATTAAAGGTATGTGCTTATAAAGTAATCCGAATTTTAAGGGTTCAAAAAATTCTTTGTATAAATAATAATTTTTGATAATTATTGATTTTTGATGCTTTTCGATGCTTTTTATTTCGGTTTTAATTTGCTGATTGTAAACAAAAAACAGCTGTTAATAGCAGATTTTCCAATAAGAAAATCTAAATGGAAATGCTATTCGCTTAGTTTTATTTATTTTTTGTGCTGCCATTTAGTAAAATTCCAACGACTTTCTAACACTGGAAATAAGCAAACAACCACATAATCTGTAAACAAGGGTCTAGGTTGGTCAAAGTTGGTTATTTTGTCATACCGTTGTTGTTTACTTAATCAGCCTAAATAATTTTAATATCTTATAAAATTGAAAAAAAAAAGAAAAACAAGAATATTAATTCAAACTCAGGAGAGTTTTCCATTTAAGGAAGGGAGGAGTTGTGTGTACACTATCACCCCAACTAGACACCACACAACAAAATATTCTAAATTAGTCAAAACAATAAAGCTAAATATAAACTAGAACAAAAGAAACAAGTAGAGATAAAGAACAAAAGAAAATAATGCAAATGCATACAAACATGTTTTGATCCTTATATTTGACTGTAAGAAAAACCCAGACATTATCGGGTAAACCACATAATCATGTTTGTTTGCATTCAATAGAAAATAAGATTATATTTAACAAATATTGTATTTCCTCCAATAATAAGAAAATAGAAAAACAAAGAAATAGATTAAGAAAATTGTATTCAATTTAGTGGTTATATAAGCAGAAAATAATTTGAAACAAGTAAGGAAGTGCTAAGTTCGGGTGTCACCGAACATTTTATACTCTCGCATGATAAAGTGATAATCGAGATTTCATTATCCGTCATTTACATATTTTTTTATTTTGCTGTAAAATTAATTAGATTAGATCAATTTGTGTACTTTGAGTATTGAATTGTATTTTCATTTTCTAATGTATAGTATATACCGTATTATACAGAGAAGGCATCAGATGGAACTCAAAATAGCGTTATATTGGAAGAAGACGTGGTTGTAAACCGATTTCACCCATAGTTCGTACACGTCATCAGGGTCTTAAGAAAATATTATATACCGAAATTCATTGAAATCGGTCAAGTAGTTCCTGAGATATGGTTTTTGGTCCATAAGTGGGCGACGCCACGCCCATTTTCAATTTTTAAACAAGATAAAGTGATAAAGATTTCATTATCCGTCATTTACATATTTTTTTATTTTGCTGTAAAATTAAATAGATTACTGTTTTGAGGACTATGTAAAAAAACAAAAACAATCGTTTTTCGTTAAACATTTTATACTACAGGTTTGCATGAAGTATAATTATATATTTTAATAATTAAATGTGATAGCAAAAATCGAGATTTCATTATCCTTAAGTCATTTACTTTATATTTATATTAACAAATAATATATTTTTTTTATTTTTTTTGCTGTATATTTTATTATATAATATTACAATTTTGAAAGATTTAATTATTTTAATTCTACCTTATGTTTATACAAATTCTTATATATTAACAAATTATACAAATGATTTAAAATTTCTTAGTTTAAATATTTATTTATTAATTCATAATGTCATATTTTTAACCTATTCTAATGCCCTTATATGTGAAAAAGATACTATTGTACATAGCCTTAGTCCGAAATAGAGACACAAATACCATCATGATAGCTATGCACTGTCTCATAAGTGATAACATCAACATGAGAATGATCCATGTTTGAAAGTGCCCAATCAATTTGCCTCCCCGCAGGTGTAGTTGAATATTCTACACTAAGCAGGGAACAAAGTTTTTATCTTGAAGAAATTTTTTTATTGTAGACCCTGTAGGCTTTAAACAAATGTTAAAATCTCCAACAATTAAGACATTTTGATTGCACAACTCTGTAGTAAGAATTTCTTGAAGTTCTGCAATAAAAAGCCTGAGGGGAAAAGCTGAGTTTCTGTAAAGAACCAGCATATTGTTGTTGAAACATTTAAACAAAACTGCTTCTAAAACTTTGCGGCCTGAATAAATTTTCTTTATAATTTTCGGTTCTATAGAGCTGGCAACACTATGCTTTGCATAAATTATAAGGCCCCGTTTATTTCGGTTGCTTGTCTCAGTGCTATCTATCCTCAGCTCGTTTATAAGAGTAAATCACTTATTATATGTAGCACCCTGACCTTTGTGAATAGTTATTCCCTCAGCTGGAACAACTGGAAACTGATATCTTTCAATTATAATTTGCTCATTTTTTTTATATTGAAAAGATCTAATAACTTTTTCAATTGGGGTTGTTTGTTTTGAAAATTTGTTTAAGCCTAGCATCAACATAGCTAAACATTCGAGCGCCCACCATTGATATTTCATCAATTATGATTAGTTTTAAATCAGCAAGTTTGGAATACAAAGAGTTAACTATGTCACTGCTTAGGGGCCTCAACTTTCTATTCAGCTGATTTACAGGAAGAGAAAATATTGAGTGAAGTGTCAGTCCACCTATCCCGAATGCTGCTTTACCCGTAGGTGAACAAAGGAGAACTTTTAAAGAACTTGGGACGGATCCAGGTGTAGAATTGAAGCGATGGTTAAGAGCTTGATATATTGCAGATATCAAACGACTTTTTCCAACACCTGCTCCGCCCCCAATGAATTCATAAAATGGTCAACTTGTTTTAATCTGATGCATCAAATGAGTCAAGTATGTTCTTTGCTAAATATTTAAACCTTGAACTAGAGAAAATAATTCCTCAACCGAAATTAAAGGGAGTAGTTTAATAAGCCTAATATTCCAATCAGATTCAGTACCATTATCTGTTGTATGTTCGCCATGCAAATCCAGCAAATTAATATTAGGGCTTATTTCTGGAAGTGCTAACACCCGAAACTCATTTTCAACAACAGGTAGTTCATTTTGCACAGCTTCTTCTAAGTCTGTCTCATTATAAAGACTTTCTAAGACACTTTCCAGTTCTCTTTGATCAAAAACATCATATTTTTTTCGATTTCCCTCAATTAAAATACGGTGAGTTATGCAAGTTAGCTCATTATCATTTTCAATAAGATCTTCCTGTTCATTCCGCCATGGATAGAAAAGCATTACCATTTCGCGGAAATACTCAACTTTGGTCACATCAGGACTAAACCTTCTGTACCGAATAATAATTGGTTTGGTACGTTTTTTAACAAAACCGCTACCGTCTCTAAGTGCAATGGGTACCCCACTATCTGGTACGTTATTATCTTCCCTCTCTTCTTCTTCATGATCACTGTCTTGCACTATTCTATTAGATTTCACAAATTTAAACATAGAAACAAAATCGGCTACGCAAACAGTAGAATCTGAAAGAAGGTTCTGAAGTTCCGCCCTAGGTTTTACCATTCGAACACGTTCCTCCGGTCGTGAGGTATTTATAAATATTTCTCCATTACTAGCTTCCGAAAGATGAAGCCCAATGCAGCAATAAACAGCTTCTTGTGCAGATATTTCCGTGCCTGATATAAATTTATGACCTATATGTTGAAGTTTTTGCTTTATTGTATAATTTCCGGCATTTACTTTTGATATAGCTTCATTTAAGAGCCTAGAAATTCCTCTGTTCGATTTGTTAATATAATTAATTATATAGGAACAGCAAGCATATGCATCCAGTATATATTGGATATCCATATTAGCCCTATGGAGTTCCAAAATAAGAGGATTATAAGCATTTATAAAACGATATTGCAATTTTCTTTTCAGAAAAATTTTAGGTTTTGATAAGCTTGACCTCAGAGCTAGCAAATAGTCATCAAAAGACATGTTTATTCTATTATCGCTCAAGAAATATTCAAAATTATCTAAATTCGATATATCTTCTGTAGTCAGAGTTGAACATAAAACATTTTGAATTCTAGAAAATTTTTCCTTATGCCTTTCCAAATCTTGGGTTGTGTCTGGAAAAGGAAGCAATATTTGTGTGCAAGACATTGGTGGATATGGTATACCAAAAGACAAAATTGTTGTCCTCTTATTTCTCTAGTACACGACCGACTGTGATTATGCTTTTGATAATCTAAATAATGTTCCAAGTGGCTTACTGAACCATCTATTGAAACAAAAGTGTCAATGAAATCAATGGCTTCGGAGAATGTCTCAGGATTTTGAAGGTGGATCTTGGGAGCATTATTAAGCCAATACACGCCATGTATATGCGGAGAACCTCTCTGTTGAAACTCTACTCTCCAGTAATAGTTCTTTACAAAATGTGTTCCAAAAATGCCGGTATTATCTTTAAAAAGTTTCAGGATTTGCCGGTAGCGGTAATCAAAATATCTAGCACAAGTAACCGCATCTGAGCGGATTAAGCGATATCTATCTTGGGTTGATAAAATGTTGGCTTCTTCTTGTGAAATATCTTTTGAATCAACAGTTATCGACAGAATAACCAACAGCTCAACCCACTGAGATTCAGCAGCCGATAGAGTTATGAAAAAGGTTGGAAGCCCAAATTGGCGAATCATTGCAATTGCTTTTTTTCTCAGCTTTCCAGTGAGCAGGAGAGGATCTAACACCTTTCAAAACTTTGTAAGCGTCATCATGTTGAATCAAGTTTTGAACAAAGTTTTCATTTAATACATTTTGAGCCGTAAGACGGTTATGACCTGAAAACTTTCGAAGGCAAATGGATGTGCTATTCTTAATTTGCAGTAGTTCTAATTTTTTATAGTCGTAGAACATCTTCGGAATGGTACACGCTCTGCGGTGAAAGCGGCGAATTTCAGAACGTACTATCTTACTATATGTTTCAGAGCATGTACGTTTTTGCCCAACGTATATTGTTCCAAATGACAATTCTTCCGAATTATTATCTTGAACTATGTCAATTGGCCTTTGCCCTTCCCCTGGCGCTATAACTAAACGGTTATATTCCATGTTTTCTATAGGAATATTGTCTAAAAGAGTCTCTTGACTACCTGTGTTCAGTTCTGCAGGTACGGGTGCTATGGGAACGTCTGTGTGATTATTATGGGAAGTCTGTTCCTCATAAAGAGATTGAATCAATCTATCATCTTCAGCAGATGCAACAAAGGGAACTTCTTCTTGGTCATTAAAGCCTGAAATCCAATTCTCATTTATGTGTATATTATGCTCACGATACAGAGGAGTATTCACTAAGAATCGCAAAGCTTCCATAATCTTCGCAGGCCGTATGGTATCAGTCATATAATCATGATTGTATTCCATTCGTCTTCTTAAGTGAATTTGTATCACATGAGTCCTCGGTAGAGATGTCACAACATTATTAACAGAAATAGGTATATTGACAACGGCACCTTTAATCGAACTTTGGCCTTGATATCCCAAAGGACGAATGGTCATAAAAGGCAATCGAGGCATTATTAGCCTTTCTTCAATAGGGGTTAAAGTTTTCAAACAATCTGGAATATCCGGAAAGTCTAGACCATTTAACAAACATATTTTTGGTATGTTATTTTTGGCAATCCCATTTTTACAAGTTAAGCAAAAATTGTAGTTTCCATCTTCAGAAGGAAACTTTTGCTTTAAAAAGAAAGCAGATGTAGCATCTGGGTGAACTTGAGTTATAGTTCCGACATTTAACTTGCGTACTTGATGTGGAAACCATAATCCCTCACAGCAAATACATATTTCGGTGGGACCTTTCATTATATTTTCAAAATAAATGCTTCGAAAATCTCTTTAAATGCCACCATTTGTAAAAATATCGGAGACATTACTTTCTCTGTTTAATATATTTCGTTGGGACTGCCTTTCGTTTTGAATTTGCCTATTTGTCAAGTTTTCTCTATGAATTCGGACCAGATTTTGTTGTTGACGTATCTGATTTAAAATTTGTTCCCTTGCACCCCTCCTGATAAGCTGTCGTCGTTGCGTTTCTTTATAACGTTCCTCTCTCCTTGTTTCAGGATTTCTTCTTGAACGTTCTCTTTGTATTTGATCACGTATGCGCTCTAAATGTCTATAGTTAGGATTTCTTCTAAGTTCTCGGTGAACTACCGTATTATGAGACTGCTCATTTGACCGAATAATAGGGTTTTGGCGTCGAATTCTATGTTGCCTTGAATTTCTACTTTGCTCAGCAGACCGAAGATCTGGGTTCTCCCGCCGGGACCTATGTTCTTGGGTATTCCTACTTTGCTCTTCAGAGCGAAATTGAGGATTTTGTCGCCGGGTTCTATGCTGATTGGTATCTACGATTTGTTCAGCTAACCTTATTTCGGGATTTTCCCGCCGAGACCTATGCTGAACAGTATCTGGGTTCTCCCGGCGGGTACTATGTTCTCGGGTATTCCGACTTTGCTCTTCAGAAATTGAGGATTTTGTCGCCGGGTTCTATGCTGATTGGTATCTATGATTTGTTCAGCTGACCTTATTTCAGGATTTTCCCGCCGAGACCTATGCTGAACAGTGTTTATACTTTGCTCAGCAGACCGAACCTTTTGATTTTGTCGCCTTGTAATATGTTGAACTGTATTGGTACTTTGTTCAGACAGTCGGACTTCTGGATCTAATCTGCGATTAGCATGGCTTTGAGTATTATGTGATTGCTCACTAGCTCTATATAATGAGTTAGCCCGAAGAATCTGCATACGTCTTCTATTTTCAAGTCGACTTTGTACAACAAATCTTTTATTTAATCTAGGCATAATTTGTTAAAATTCAATCTTACTAAAGAAAATAAATAATTTGATCTTAATCTATTAAAACAAGTGTGTAAATACTTTCTGATGTTTCTTCCGAATGACTCCTGTGTTCTCTTTTGAGGGTAACTTGCTGGTCTTCTTTCAGTCTTCTTTTCAAGTGGATGTTGATATAGATTCGTTCTATATTTTATTATATTGATATGATTGATGATGCTAACACTACTATGGTAAATTTTCACTTAATTAATTAAAACTTCAGCTAAAAATGTAGACTTCACTACTTAAGTTATTTAGTGTAACTGAAAGTATAAACATCTGGCATAATAATATATATATTATACATATACTCGTATAGTACATACAAATATATATATCTTAGAAGTTAGTAATTTGCTTAATAGCCTTGAAAGTATTTACACGGAAAACTCCTACGTAAATTGCATTTTTTTAATGCTTTCTGAAACAAAGGAGTTCATCTTCCGCAAATGTTCGCTAGTGAAGGCTAAACTATGTAGGTAGAAAATTTGTGAAAACAATTTTTAAGTATACCATATATCAAGGTTCAAAGTTTGAGTTGTTATGAATAGACACAGGTAGGTAAGCCATTTTTGTTTTAAAAATTATTCAATAACATTTGAGTAAGGGGATTTGCAGCCAAATACATTGAAAACAATTTTAAAGAATAAATACTAATTCCCATTAAATATATGTGCTAAATATTGTAAATTATTACGTCTATGTACACATCTGTGTCTTAATACCTAAACCTTCCATAAGCTATCTATGGTGCTTTGTAAATCGCGATTTTTTCGCAAAAACCAAATTAAAACAATTAATAATAATTACAATTTAATTTTACTGAGGTTGAAGTTTACCTCAGTTTAACATTTAAGCGTCGCATTTGGTCCATCTGAAAAGCAGGTTTTCTAATTGCATGCCTTTGATACTAGACTACTATTAATTTACGTTAGTATTTCTTACTGATTTTCAAATATAGTTGGATTTTACATGCGCCTAAAAAATTTAATGTATAATATATTCTGATAATATTTTAAAGATATCTTAGGAAGTACGCAATATATTCGACGTAAAGTAAAAAGTAAAGGCAGAAATCGTGTTATTACATATGTCTATGGTGGCCAACACGTTGACTTAAGTATGAACATATTTCCATGCAAATTTATTAAGGTAATTCAAAATTTGACCAATATATTCGGCACAAAGTCCACTAGAATTGTGAAAATCGAATAAGAGGTATGTGGGGCAAGAAGAAATATTGGCTTGATTTTGCCCATTTTTGGCACAGACGAACACTGTTGGAAGGAACACATCTCCTATGAATACGTTTAGAATATCTGAGATATTTACCGATATTTTCAATAAAATGGTCTGATCTCGGTGATTTTTATTCGGTCAATGCTACACCAGAAATACAGTATTTGTGCAAAGTTTTGGTCCATTATCTTCACTGGTGTTGAACTCATATACTTTAACGTGAACGAATCAGACAGACTTCAAAATTGTGGTATATGGGAAGTAGGCGTGGATGTGAATATATTTTGCCCAATTTCGAACCATAGATGCTACGGAAACGGTTCGAACCGAATTTCGCTGAATTTGGTCGAGTAGTTTCTGAGATATGGTTTTAGACCCATAAGCGGCGGAGACACGCCCATTTTTAATTTGAATGTAATCTCTCTGTGTCATCTTTCCCATGAAATCTAAGTTTTCTTGTGTTTTTCCTTAATAAATTAAAGCATTTTTAGTAGATTTAAACATAAATGGCAGGTGGGCGTGGTTATAATTCGATTTCCTCCGTTTTAAGATAGTACCTTCAAAAAATTACTTCTGAAAGTTTCGTTAATATAGATTTAGTAGTTTACGAGATATTTGCAAAAAACTTATTAGGGGGCGGGACCATGCTCACTTTTCCAAAAAAAATAAATCAAAATATGACCCTTCCTAGTGCGATCCTTTGTACCAAATTTTACTTTCATATCTTTATTTATGGCTTAGTTATAGCTCTTTATAAGTTTTCGGTTATCGCCATTTTGTGGACGTGGCAGTGCTCCGATTTCGCCCATTTTCAAACTTAACCTTTATATGGTGCCACCAAATACATGTACCAAGTTTCATCAAGATATCTCAATTTTTACTCAAGTTACAGCTTGCACGGACGGATAGACAGACATCCGGATTTCAACTCTACTCGTCACCCTGATCACTTTGGTATATGTAACCATATATCTGACGATATATACCGTTATTAGCAACTTTATTGCGAGAGTATAAAAATGATGCCCTCTGAATTACATGAAAATATCTGAGAGATTTACCGATATTTTCGGTGAAGAATTAGGTTAAGTTAGGTTAGGAGCAGAGTTCTTCGTGTTCGATATCAAGGATCTTAAAAAGTTATAGTCCGATCACGACAATTTTTCCACTAGGGATACCTCAGCTCAAATACCGTATTTGTGTAAAGTTTTATTCTGCTATCATCATTGGTTCCTAATGCATATATTATAGAGAGAAGGCACCAGATGGAATTCAAAATAGCGTTTTATTGGAAGAAGGCGTGGTTGCGAACCGATTTCACCTATATTTCGTACATGTCATCAGGGTGTTAAGAAAATACTATATTCCGAATTTCATTGAAATTGGTCTAGTAGTTCCTGAGATATGGTTTTTGGTCCATAAGTGGGCGAGGCCACGCCCATTTTCAATTTTTAAAAAAAGCCTGGGTGCAGCTTTCTTCTGTAATTTCTTCCGTAAAATTTAGTGTTTCTGACGTTTTTTGTTAATCCGTTAACGCACTTTTAGTGATTTTCAACATAACCTTTGTATGGGAGGTGGGCGTGGTTATTATCCGATTTCTTTCATTTTTGAACTGTATATGGAGATGCCTGAAGAAAACGACTCTGTAGAGTTTGGTTGACATAGCTATAGTAGTTTCCGAGATATGTACAAAAAACTTAGTAGGACGCGGGGCCACGCCTACTTTTCCAAAAAAAAATACGTCCACACATGCCCCTCCCTAATGCGATCCTTTGTGCCAAATTTCACTTTAATATCTTTATTTATGGCTTAGTTATGACACTTTATAGGTTTTCGGTTTTCGCCATTTTGAGGGCGTGGCAGTTGGCCGATTTTGCCCTTCTTCGAACTTAGCCTTCCTATGAAGCCAATAAATACGTGTACCAAGTTTCATCATGATATCTCAATTTTTACTCAAGTTACAGCTTGCACGGACAGACGGACGGACAAACAGACATCAGGATTTCAACTCTACTCGTCACCCTGATCACTTTGGTATATATAACCCTATATCTGACTCTTTTAGTTTTAGGAACCAACTTACGGGTCCATTTCTTGAGATGAATTGTTCTCCGAAGTTTTCCCTCAAAATGGCCATAGAATCGCGAGCTGTGTGGCATGTAGCGCCATCTTGTTGAAACCACATGTCAACCAAGTTCAGTTCTTCCATTTTTGGCAACAAAAAGTTTGTTAGCATCGAACGATAGCGATCGCCATTCACCGTAACGTTGCGTCCAACAGCATCTTTGAAAAAATACGGTTCAATGATTCCACCAGCGTACAAACCACACCAAACAGTGCATTTTTCGGGATGCATGGGCAGTTGGCCACCAAGATCATGCGATTTAACGCCTTTAGACTATTTTTTGTGGGGCTACGTCAAGTCTAAAGTCTACAGAAATAAGCCAGCAACTATTCCAGCTTTGGAAGACAACATTTCCGAAGAAATTCGGGCTATTCCGGCCGAAATGCTCGAAAAAGTTGCCCAAAATTGGACTTTCCGAATGGACCACCTAATACGCAGCCGCGGTCAACATTTAAATGAAATTATCTTCAAAAAGTAAATGTCATGAACCAATCTAACGTTTCAAATAAAGAACCGATGAGATTTTGCAAATTTTATGCGTTTTTTTTTAAAAAAAAAAGTTATCAAGCTCTTAAAAAATCACCCGATACTTAACTATTAATATTATTGAGTACTCTATTGAATTAAAGATTGTAAATAAATAACAAAACCAGAATCGGAATGATTACATTGTGCAACATCTGAAGAGACATTAATTGCCTCTAAAATAGTATCATTAAATACTAATATCACTCGTTGTGATATCAATTGAAGAAGGCTTGGTTAAGGGTGAAGAAGTTAAAGTTTATATACGATAGATTTATATTAACGGAAGCCTTGCTTCAGTCAATATATGTATATAACATCAGTACGTATAGGCTTATGTTCCTGAAAACCCCAATAAGACATGGTTCACAAATTCAGGCAAAATTGTTAAAGTAATTTTATCTGATTCTTTTACTTTACAAAGTAAAAATCAACAAGAAGGGAAAGGCTAAGTTTGGATGCAAACGAACATTTTATACTTTTGCAACTTGCAAGAATCAAAGCCAGGGAAATACTTCAAGGTGTAAAACCAATCACATAGAGTAAAGTCAGCCGGATGTTCGAAAATCTGGATTCAACCCATATGGGAAGTAGGCGTGCTTGCTGTCCGATTTCGTCCATTTTCATAATGTGACATAAGAATGGTACCACGGTGCCACGTCAATCGTACAATTATGACACCAACTTCCATAAAGCTCTCTCATAAAATCTAGGTGGTAAAATTTAATGTCTGGCGTATTTTGTTATTGATTTATCACGGTTTTAGTAGTTTTTAACAGTACCGTTATATGTGGAGTGAGCGGGGTTATCCTCCGATTTTATCCATTTTCACACTGTCGGTAGAAGTTCTTATATGATTTGTAGTCAGCAAATTTGGTTTAAGTGGTTTAGGAGAAATGTAATTTAAACTTATTAGAGGCAGAGCCACGCCCTCTTTTTCAAAAAGTTTCATCCACAGGTGCCCCCTGCGATCCCCTGTGCCAAATTACAGTTCTATAGCTTAATTTAGTCCTTAGTTATGGAACTTTATAGGTTTTCGGTTAATGACGATTTGTGGGCGTGGCAGTCCTAATACGCCTATCTACGAACTCTAATTTTTTTTTATCAAGGAAGTTTTACTAAAGTTACAGCTTGCACGGACGGACGGACAGACAGACAGTCAATCGGATTTCAACTTTTCTCGTCACCCTGATCATTATATGTATATATAACCCTATATCTATATCGATTAGTTGTAGTTATGTGATACGTACAACCGTTAGGTGAACAAAACTATAATACTCTGTAGTAACTGGTTGCAAGTGTATAAAAATTAAACTATCAGAATAAAACTTCGCACAAATAGCGATCTGAAATTATTTCACCTTGTGCCCAAAATTTGCCGAATTAAGACTGAAAATTTCCCAAGACCCTGACAACAAATATTTGGACCCCAATATATATGACTGATTTTTTACCCGACATATCGGACAACCTGTTATGTCAGCGTGCCCTTCTGCCAAAATTGGGTAAAAACAGATCAATACTTTTCTTAGCCCCTAAAATAAATATTTTCGAACTTTCGGCTGACTTTATACAGTATCTATTGGCCAATATGTAAGAAATCTTAATGAAGTTCAAAGACCATCTATTTCTGATAATGATATGCCACAACAACAAAACTGAATTAAATCGGGTAAAAGTACTTCCTAGCCCCCACATACCTTACATAATAAAATTACTTATAAGAAAATTGATATGATTGAAATGATTTCCTATAAGAAAGTTGATAATAATTATAAGCCTAAAAAACTGATTTTTATTTTTGATTAAATTTCTTTAAAATTTATCTAAGAATATGTCCCACAGCTACAAAAGGGAATTAGTGGCAGAACATCTAACAGGTATGTAGTATATAGTATGAGTGAGTTAAGGAACGTATTTCTTATAATAGTAACAAACATCAAAACAGCCTTTTGTTTCAATAAACGAACAACATTAAAGAAAAATCCAACAACCTTATCTTGGAACAATAGAAGTGCAACAGTACAACAAACTAAAACAACCCAAATAGTTATTTACTGGTAAACAACCAGCATCTCAATAGTATAAGTAGCACTAAGATTTATGTTAACAAACCTAAACAAACAATATATGGTATTATATAGAATCTAAACAAATTATCTATTAGTAATAAGTATCATACTAGTTAGTATAAATAGAAGTAAGAACAATGTAATAAGTTAGTCTCTCTATGTCTGTACTCTTAAACACATTTCGGTGCAGCTCAAAATATATTCTTTTGACTCATTTTTACTTGTGGTAAAAATTAACTAGCGCTTGGGCAGACTTTGACGCGCGATTTCTCGGTTTTCCATTTCTTCGATTTTTTTTAATTGGCGGGCAGGATAAAACCAAATTAAACGTTGTATTGATTTGGGACAAAATTTATTATCTTTTTCGTTAAATTATCATCTATTCAAACCAAAAAAAAACTAAGAAAAGTCAAGTTTAAACACATTTTTAAACAGCATAAAATAAAAATTGTTGATGAAAAACCACTTTTTTCGATTTTTAAAAATTGTAGAATTTCACACTATTTTTAGAATTTTCTTAGTTTAAATAGAAGATAATTTATTAAGAAATATGAATCTCTTTGAATTTTTTGTTTCAGATAGTAATTGCGACCTGCATTCTGCCTGCAGTCTGACAAATTCAAATGCAAGATACATCGGACAATTGCTTCCCAAAGACGGAAATGAAAGATTTAATAAATAACTATAAACCCTACAACACAATGGTATTTTCCTTAAATATTGTTTACGAAATGAAATTAAATTTAAAGAAGTAAGGACATTTCATACTCTTGCAATTTGCAAGACTAAAACCAGGCAAGTAGCTTCAAGTACATGAGACGTTTTAGTTATATGGAGTCCAAGGCGAGTTTTCACCCGATTTTGTTCATTCTCTGCACACATATGCACCGTTACAAGAAAAACGCTCTTTCTAAATTTCATTAAGATAACTGACATATTGGCTGATATATGCAGTATAAAGGCAACCGGAAGTTCGGAAATCTTTATGTAAAGTATATGGGGGCTAAGGGAAGTATTGCCGCAATTCAATCCATTTTTGACACACCTACATACCCCTACCAGGAAATGATAACCTTTGTATTTCAGTAATATATCTCACACCTTGACCAATATTTAGGTTAAAAACTTAACTGGCACATCTCAAAAGTACTATTCGCGTAAAATTTTATCCTGATAAATTAATTAATGCTTAACTTGAGTGCAGAAAGTGAAAGTTTCAAAGGGAATTTAAAATTATGTTATACGGGGAGTAGTAGTTGCTGTGGCCCGATTTCGCCCATTTTCACATAGTAAAATAAAACTATCAATCGAACGTCCCATAACGAATTTGGTTAAATCGGTCTGGCGGATCCCGATATATGTATGTGATTTTACCAAAAAGTGGTCGGTGACACGCCATTCGTCCAGTTCTTACGCCCGCTCCTATTAAGCCCTCTCATACCATCACGAGTATAAAAATCTAGGCTTTTGGCGTATTTAGTTATTCATTTATAGCGCTTTCGGTTGTGTTTAACAGCACCGCTATATTTGGATTTCATCCATTTTCACACTGTCAGACAGTGGACGGTTTCATAGACCAAAAATAAAAAAATAAAAGTTTGAAATTTGCCAATGTTTGTATCAAAACTATTTACGCGCTACGAATAGCGAAAGAAGGGAGACAATAGATACACGCGGACTGTGCAGTACAAATAGCTTAAAAATTATCTCTCATAACAAATTAAATTGCAATATAAAATCGTGTTTAATCGCTGTAAATCAAAATGAGTATTGAGAAAAAGGTATATGTTAAAAAACAAAGTGGTTTTACGTAATATTGTAATATATTGTTTTAAAAGTGACCTGTTGAGGGATACATTTTTCTTTATACATCGATTTAAGTTATACAAAAAGTTGTGACCCTTGTCTCGTCCTCAAATGAGTCATATTTGTTTATAGTAGTAAATGTTTCCTAACCGTGCGATTCTGTACTGTGACACAGTCACAAGTCTCTAAATATGAGATTTTAAGTTAGAGACAATTTTTGCGACTAGAGACGATTTCGCTATTCTGTAAGTGACAGTCACAAAATCTATTACATTTCATTATTTAGAGATGTTTTTACATGTGAATGAAGATAAATAGTCGATAACAAATATAAAATTTTATATAAAATAGTCAAAAAACATAACTACCAATAAAAATAAAAATATATGTTGACTTTGTTTCATAATATTTACGAAATTTATGTAGAATTGATTTGTTTTTAATCTTGTCGTGTTTGAGTTGCTTACAAAATATTAAAATCGACAATCGATTAATATCTGTGATGATTTCTATTCAGAATATTCAAAATGGCAAAAAATAGTTCTTTTTAGTTTTGTGACCTGCTAGCTACAGTCTCAAATTTGAGTCAATATTTTGAGACTAACGCTAGAGACTGTTTAGTGAATAGTAACTAGTCACAAATTGAGAATATACCTCAAAATGTCTCAAATAGTGACTAGAGACTGCTTACAGAATTCCGCTATAAGTATATCAGGTATATGCTGCAATTGGTTTTCGCATCAAATTGTCATCGAAAACATGACACCATGTGCTGAATTTCATTATTCCGTTTTCGTTCTCGAACAAGAAATCACATCGATTTGACATTTGCTAGAAATCGAAATCGCCATTTTTCAGTTTTGAAATCGGTTGGTTGCGTCCACACGAAAAATATATTTGATAGTGAAAAATTTGGAAAAGTGTTTGTATACTGATTATATTTTATTAAAATGTATAAAAAAAAATCGCTTACTATTAGGGGCAAGCATAAAACACAAGCAAAAGATGAAGTATTTATAAATTTCATGGAACAGCACCTTAATATAAATTTTGTTAAAGGCGATCGCGCGGTTATTGAGGCTCTTTGGACAGATCTGGCGAAGAAGCTTTTTTCTTCGAGCACGTTTGGTCGGACTGGAAGGGTTGTGTACAAAAAAAAATTGCACACAATAAACACGAGAATCGGTGAATGTTAGTTTAACCTACTAACTTGCCGGTATATTTACTAGTCTGAAGAGATTCCCAAAACGATTTCATTCGGTAAAAATGAAAACTCTAATTGTGCCGAGTACGTCAAAAATACGTCAATATTCCGAAAACGTCCTTGGCATGACTCGATTCAAAAGCACAAGGCAATGTATCGTAAATAAAAAGTTTCAGAGAAACTACAACAATTTTAAATGAAGCCGATGACACCTTTGGAAAGTCAAGAAATAATTTATGTACTCTTCGAGTGTTCGAGCGCATCATACAACTTTCGAAGGAATAGCAAAAATAAAAATTCAAATAAAAATAGAAATGGTTCGAATTAAAAAAGAGAAGTTGGAGGCTAAGAAGAAACATAAAAACTAGTATAGATTACTAAATGAAGACTGATGATGCTAATTTGTGATATTGCGAAACATTTTAGTCATTAATTCCAGTATTTTTATACTCTCGCAACAAAGTTTCTGAGGAGAGTATTATAGTTTTGTTCACATAAAAGTTGTTTGGAAGGCCTAAAACTAAAAAAATCAGATATGGGGTTATATATACCAAAGTGATCAGGGTGACGAGTAGAGTTGAAATCCGGATGTCTGTCTGTCCGTCCGTCCGTGCAAGCTGTAACTTGAGTAAAAATTGAGATATCATGATGAAACTTGGGACACGTATTTCTTGGCTCCATAAGAAGGTTAAGTTCGAAGATGGGCAAAATCGGCCAACTGCCACGCCCACAAAACGGCGAAAACGGAAAACCTATAAAGTGTCATAACTAAGCCATAAATAAAGATATTAAAGTGAAATTTGGCACAAAATCGCATTAGGGAAGGGTAAATTTTACCGTAATACTTTTGGAAAAGTGGGCGCGGCCGCGCCCCCTACTAAGTTTTTTGTTCATATCTCGGAAACTACTATAGCTATGTCAACCAAACTCTATAGAGATTGTTTCCTTCAGGCATTTCCATATACAGTTCAAAATTTTAAGAAATCTGACAATAACCACGCCCACTTCCCATACAAAGGTTATGATGAAAATCACTAAAAGTGCGTTAACCGACTAACAAAAAACGTCAGAAACACTAAATTTTACGGAAGAAATGGCAGAAGGAAGCTGCTCCCAGGCTTTTTTTAAAAATTGAAAATGGGCGCGGCGTCGCCCACTTATAGACCAAAAACCATATCTCAGGAACTACTCCACCGATTTCAATGAAATTCGGTACATAATATTTTCTTAACACCCTGATGACATGTACGAAATATGGGTGAAATCGGTTCGCAACCACGCCTTCTTCCAATATAAAGCTATTTTGAATTCCATCTGATGCCTTCTCTGTATAATACGAGTATAAACATTAGGAACCAATGATGATAGCGGAATAAAACTTTACAAAAATACGGTATTTGAAAAATATTTAAATGACGTATTATGAAATCTCGATTATCACTTTACCATGCGAGAGTATAAAATGTTCGGTGACACCCGAACTTAGCCCTTCCATACTTGTTTTAAATTGAAAATGGGAGGGCGCCGCCCACTTATGGACCAAAAACCATATCTCAGGAACTACTAGACCGACTTCAATGAAATTCAGTATATAATATTTTCTTAACACCCAGATGACATGTACAAAATATGGGTGAACTCGGTTCGCAACCACGCCTTTTTCCAATATAACGCTATTTTGAATTCCATCTGATGCCTTCTCTGTATAATATATACATTAGGAACCAATGATGATAGCGGAATAAAACTTTACACAAATACGGTACTTGAAAAATATGTAAATGACGGATAATGAAATCTCGATTATCACTTTATCATGCGAGAGTATAAAATGTTCGGTGACACCCGAACTTAGCCCTTCCTTACTTGTTATACTCTCGCAACAAAGTTGCTAAGGAGAGTATTATAGTTTTGTTCACATAACGGTTATGGACATTAGGAAATGAAAATACAATTCAATACTCAAAGTATACGAATTGATCTAATCTAATTAATTTTACTGCAAAATAAAAAAATATGAAAATTATTATCACTTTATCATGCGAGAGTATAAAACGTTCGGTGACACCCGAACTTAGCCCTTCCTTACTTGTTTTTTTTTGTACTTTTATAAACATACACACTTTACTTCTATACACATGTGCAACGAAATTTTTAATAAAATGAAGTGATTTAGTTATTAAAGCATAGTTAGTTTACCTTTGTAGTTTTGTTGTTATATTTAATAATAAAAACGTTGAATTATTCTCATTAAATTATTTGCAATATATATAAGATTTGGTTCTTTATATTTGCGGCATCATTATGAAAACGGCTGATATTTTTATCAGCCTCATCTTGAATATTTTCTTCATCAATTTCGTCAGTGCAGAATCCAAATTATGAAGGCGGCATATGTATGTTGTGAAAAGCACAGCATACATTAATAATGGTACAAAATTTCTGAGGAGTATAAGGCAAAACAGTTGCAAAAACTTGAAACTTCTTTTAAGTACCCCAATCACTCTTTCAATGATGTTACGAGCTTTTTAATGCACTAAATTGAATTTATGCTCTGATGTCCAAACATCTGGATTGCGATATGGTTTGAGTATGTACGGTTCTAAAGCAGTCTTTCCCAAAGTGGGCGATAGCGCCCCCTTGTGGGCGCTGCAGGTGTCAAGGGGCGGTAAGAGGCCCAGAAAGAAAATGGAGGCGTTGTGTAGAGGCCTGGGGGGTGATTTGTAATTTTATTTAGCTAGGAAGCCTCTTAGACAACGACTGCATGAGCTCTCGACTCTCAACAACAACTTGTGAGCATCAACTAATATGAATTAAAAGATTAATCAAACTCGATTCTATATTTCTCTCCGTGTAGTTCATATATCTGTCCTATTTTATTGAATATAGAAAAAATGAAAATCATGTCAATCGGACGCTCCGTTTCATAATGAAAGTAGACACAAACAAATGAAAAGGCAACAGACACACTTTCGCATTTTAATAGTTATTAGTACTCGTAGATACTTGTATCTATCATGTTTAAACAAGTTTTTGTTAAATAACGCAAATTGTGCATTCCTGTATCAATCGGCGGGTCCATTGAATACTTGTTCAGACTTGTTGTGTACGATTGAGCGTCGAATGGGATGAACGAGTTTATGCATGTTTGTTTTATTCCTGTCGGTGCGTGCTGCTAAAGCATTCCTATCAGAGAAGTGCAACGAGTAATAAATTTTTGTTTATACTTAAGTACTGATCCGTTACTCTGTCTGATTCTGTCAGTTCAGTTCATGTACCCGAAGCGAACTGTTTGTCTTCAAATCAGCGATAAAGAACAACTTTGTATCACTAGCGATCAGCTTATACCTGATTTATTTATTGACGTTCGTATCAGCAGAAAATACCCAAAGTGATACAAACTCATGCTTCAATGATTGAAATGATCGACAGAGTTTGGTTTGTATATCATCCCCTAAACACTGATTTACTAGTGCACTTTTGTTCTATTTTAAATATATATGTTTGTATATACATGTATGTATGTATATATGTACATATGTTATATGTATAACGGAAATTCCATCGAGCACATACATACAACAAATGTATGTATGTACGTATTCGATGCAATTTCAATTGTTTACGCTTCGAAAATTTGCAACATGCCCACATTTTCAAAGCTGATACATTTTTTGCCATACATGATTCTAATCAGTCCAGCAGAAAAATGTTGTTGTTTGCTGTACTTATTGATTTACCCATAGATTTACTCGAGGATTTACTTATAGTTTACCCAAAGATTCATTTCAATTCAAACAATCGTCGCAATGCTATGAACTGACATGATACGATTGCAACCGAAGCCAGCCATACGTTTACACGATCGTGATTGCCGAAGAACGGATTGTTCGTGTTGCATCAGATCAGTTGACGCTGGCGGCTACACGAATTGATTAACAATGTGTTCTATGCTGAACTGAACTGATTTGATTGTGTTTTTGGCACGACTGTTTGTTCTGATTTTATCATACTCGTTGCAGATCTCTGATTCCTATATAAACAATGTAATATTTATTTTATTTTCATTTGTGGTTTTTCACAGTGTCGGAAGTAAAAAAGAAGAGAATACTGAGCGGAGTACATTTTCGAATGAAGCAGGGAAGCCTTCAAGACTGCAAGATCATTTGAATAAAATGCATCCAGATAAGAAAGACAAGAATGTAGCATATTTTCAAGACCTAGAGAAGAAATAATAATTGTGTAATAATTGTAAATAAGTGTAGCAAAACTATTTTCGGCGGCTGCTAACCAAGATGACGATGGACTTTGAGCTTCGTACAATATCTCTTTGTTAAGTGCTCAAAAAGGCAAACGACATAACATCGGAGAAGAGTTAATATTGCCAGCAATAAATGAAATAATAACTACCGTGCTTCATAAACCGGCCGCAGATATTATCCGAAAAATTCCTTTGAGTAATAATTCTGTGCAAAAACGAATTGATGAAATGGCTGAAAACTTTGAAGAATCATTGTGGGATCACCTGAGGACAAGTCAATTCTCAATTCAGCTCGATGAGTCCACTTTACTAACTAATGAAGCATTGTTGTTTGTTTATTAAAGATGAGGTTTATTAAAGATGAGAAAATATGTAAAGAACTATTATTTGCTAGAAATTTAGAGACCGATACAAAAGGCGAAACCATATTCAATATATTGGAAAAGTTTTGCGATGAGAAAGAGATTCCTTTGAAAAATATTATTTCAGTTGCTACGGATGGCGCACCGGCTATGACAGAGTGCCATAAAGGCTTCATAGCGTAATTAAAAAATAAAATTCCAGATGTCCTTGGTGTACATTGCGTTATTCATAGACAACATTTAGTTGCTAGAAACTTAAGTGAAAAACTATTTCAATCACTGCAATATGTCATCAAAGCAGTCAATAAAATCCGTAACAGCTCTTTGAATGATAAATTATTTCATCAGCTTTTTGTTACTAATGACGAGGGTTTCAACCGTTTGTTGTTTCATACTGAAGTTCGTTGGCTATCAAGAGGCAATTGTCTGACTCTGTTATAGAGTTCTTGGAAACTAAAGATACAAAGAATGATATAGCTTACATGACAAACCTGTATAAATTGTTCAACGACATGAATCTCCAACTGCAAGGCGATAAACTAAATTTAATTAAAACAAAAAACGTCGTTGCTTCTTTCGCAGCCAAACTGCTTCTACACAAAAAGAATCTGGGCAGACGTGAGTTTCACAATTTTCCAAATTTATCAGTATCATGCAGTAACGACGGATTGTTTGCCTACTGCCAACATTTGGAAAACCTCCACATTGACTTCAATTGTGGTCAATCGTTCAACGATTCTTGATACCATTTCCATCGTCATATTTGTGTGAACTTTGATTTAGTGCTGTAATAACACTGCTTACTAAAAAGAGAAATCATTTCCTTGTTACCGAACGAGGCGACTTGCGACTGTTCTTGAATAAATTGGAACCTGATATTAATAAACTTATTAAACAGCATCAGATTCATCCTTCACATTAGTTTTTATATAAGGATCGATTATTTTAGTTTTATTTATAATAAAAGAGTCTCTGTTTTAACACTATAAAGTTGCGTTTCAATAATCATTCTTATTGGCAGGTGGAGGCCGTAAGAGTTAACTTGAGACCTAAGCGCCGTTGTATGTTACTGCGCTCAATCTTAACGTGACTGCTAATTTTAGCTTAACGGCTATGGTCGTTGGCTTTATTAATGGCCTTATATCGCTTATAATATTCTGAAATGCCTCTTTTTTATCCTTAAGGGGTCAGTAAGATAATATTAAAAAAAAAAATTTTGCATTTTCTGTTCTCTTATATCCTTAATTATTTAATGTAGAAACCCACTTTACCATTGGAAGGTTTCGAAAAAGACCCAAAAATAATAATACTGCTCAACGTTCTGAGCGCTCGTAGTGCACACCTCAAACTTTAAACGCGTTTTTCTCAAAACATTCTTTTCTAAACTGGCGAACATGATTCCGATCGAACTACTTAACCGATTTGCTTAATTTTTTATTAAATGTTCACAAAACGCCTGGCTATCGTCTCCATATTTCTTTAATTTGTTGACAATGTTGTGACAAAATTTATGTAAAAAAACATTGGGAAAAATTGAAAAAAAACGTAATTACCTATTTATTTATCAACATTTTTTCATAATTAAGGTAGGGACGATAACCATTCACGTACTTTTTAAGAATAAATTGGGTTTTTGTGTTTCAGATGATCCAAACATGAGGAACCGTGTCCACCAGTTAAACATCGCATCCCAGTCACCCAGCCACCATTTCTCCGACAGATGTCATCAAAAAATTCCGAAAAAATTTGTTTATACACTCCATGATACACCTCATAATATATGAAATAAGTTCTATGGTAGAATAAAAATTTATATGTAAAAAAAATGTCAAAAAACAGGCCAGATTACTCTACTGACCCCTTAAGTACGAAATGAATCTGTAAATAATCAAAATGAAATCGCGGGATTTAAAGCACATGCCTGTATGTTTTTGATTTCAGCTGCCACATTTCTTTTCCTTTATCTTTGTTATTCGTGTTATTCTATCAAGCATGTGATTTTGTGTGTGTTATTTTTCATAATTTTTGTACTTAGGTGTATGCATATACGCGTATGTATATTATATTAGTTTTTATGTTTTTTTCGTCATATTAATTTGAGTTTTGATTTTAATTTTCTCACTTTCATCAAATACTTTTTTTATACTCTTGCAACCAGTCTACAAAGTATTATAGTTTTGTTCTCCTAACGGTTGTACGTATCGTGCGTACGTGAAAGAACCAAATGGTATTTTAAATTGTGTTATATAGAAATGTAGGTGTGGTTGTAGTCCGATTTCGTCCATTTTCGCAAAATTAGACTTTATAATTCTCAAAAAGGACCTTTTGCTAAATTAACTTGCGATAATGGGATTACTTTGAGCAGAACGACATAGATGTTTAAGAATAAATTAAGAATTTGAAAATTACTCACAGTAGTATATCTGACACATTGATCGATATTTCCTGTCAAAAGTAACTATAGATTCTGGGATCCAAAATTCGGTACCCAAGGTCTTGAACAGTTCATAATGGATTTGAACACCTTTATGTCATAAGGTGGCATACCATAAAAGTTTTATTTGTGCAAAGTTTTATCCTGAAATCGGTCAGGTGGGTCCCGGGATGTGTGATTTCACCTAAAAGTGGGCGGTGCCACGCCAATCGGACAGTTCTTACCCCGGCTTCTATTAGTCCATCTCATAACATCTCGAGCGTCAAGTTTTATTTCTTTGGCGTATTTAATAAATGATCAGGATGAAGAGATGTGTTCGAATCCGGTTGACTGTTTGACGGTCCTATCGATTTTAACCGAATTTAGGACGTGGCATTCTTTTGACATTCACTTTGTAAAAAATGGGCAAAATCGGACTACAGCCACACAAACTTCCCATATAACAAAATTCTAAATTCCATTTGAAACTTTCCGTTTCCAGCACCCAAATCGGGAATGAATTAATATATCGGGATAAACTTTTGCATGAATAGTGCATTTGAGATGTGCCACCTTACGACTTAAAATTGTGTAAAACGAAAATATCGGTAAATGTGTGAGATATATAACTTATATGCAGAGAGAAGCCTTTCCTGGTAGTAGCATGTCGGTGGGTCAAAAATGTGTAGAATCTGGTCAATACTTTCCTTAGCCCCCATATAGGTAATATAAAGATTTTCGAGCATACGGGTGACTTTATATCGCATACATCAGCCAAATATGTGAGTAAAATTGAGAGAACGCGTGTTTCTTATAACGTTGCATATACATAGGTCTCAATTTTTACGGCAAAGAGTGAAAAGGTCCCATATTACTAACAAGCTTTATGTGCCTGAATGTACTTTCTTGGCTGTAATCCTTGAATGTTGCATTAACATAAAATGTTTGAGCTTAGCCCTTTCTTTCTCATTAGTTTAGTTGTTGACAAAATTGACGGATTGTTGATTGCATTAGGTTGGTTTGCTCCCATTTTTTCTTTTTTTCCACAAGACGAATCTCTGTTGTTAGTTGTTGATATGCAACAACATCACTTTTAGCGAACGTTTTCAAGCAAGAAATTTGTTTGAATGCTTCATGATAATTATTAATTAGATCCGTGTCTTCCACAGCTACCTCATCGTCAGAATCACTTAAATCCTCCCCAGTATTAGTAACGCCTTCATAATCAATTTCAATACTGTAATTTTCTAGGAAGATGGAGTCATGTGTAGAAGTTCACGCAAGTGAGGAAAGTTCTCTGATCGCCATTCAATAGGGAGTGGCCAGAAACGATTCTTTTACATATGACTCAAGCAGCTTACGGCTTCCGGTCTTTGACCAAGTATCCTCTGGGTATTAACAATCAGCCTCGGATGAGAGACCCCCCTTTTGATGACGACCATCGCAAACGGAATAAGGACTATGAATTGAGGGCATGCACCTGGAATGTCCGGTCCCTTAATTGGGAAGGTGCCGCTGCCCAGCTGGTTGATGTTTTCCACGCCCTAACGGAAGAGAAGGACGATGTGACCAAAAATGCCTTCTATGAGCGCTTGGAGCGCACTTATGAGAGCTGCCCCCGCCACGATGTCAAAATCGTGCTTGGCGACTTTAACGCCAGGGTGCGCGAAGAAGGTGTCTTTGGCACTACGGTCGGTAAACTCAGTCTCCACCAGGAAACATCCCCAAATGGGTAGAGGCTGATCGACTTCGCCGGAGCCCGAAATACTAGATTCCAGCACAAGAAAATACATCAAGCTACCTAGCTGTCTCCGGATCGAAAAGCCACCAACCAGATCGATCATGTTGTGATAGACGGAAGGCATGTCTGCAGTGTTCAAGACGTGCGTATGCTCCGAGGTTCTAACATCGACTCGGACCACTATCTTGTTGCAGCCAAGATTCGCACCCGCCTCTGTGCAGCAAAAAACGCACGTCAACATACACAAGGTAGGTTCGACGTCGAGAAGCTGCAATCACAACAGACAGCCAAACGACAGCCTGCTTTCTGAGAGCACTCGTCAACAACTCGGTATAAGGGAGCTATCGGACGGCATTTAAAACTCCTTACGTACAGCTGCAACCGAAACCATTGGTTTTCGGAAAATGCAAAAGAACTGCTGGTACGACGAGGAGTGCTGTGTCGCAGCGGAGAGAAAACAGACTGCCTATCTTGCAACGTTACCATCGACCACAACACGTGCGGGATGGGATAGATACCGAAAGTTGAAGAGGGAAGCGAGACGCATTTGCAGACAGAAAACGAAAGAGGCCGAAATGCGTGAGTATGAAGAGCTTGATAAGTTGGCCGACAAGGGTAATTCTCGAAAATTGTACCATAAAATGCGGCAGCTTACAGAAGGTTTCAAGACCAGAGCATACTCTTGTAGAATCCGCAAAGGTGATCTAGTCGCCGATGCCTAGAGCATACTTAAATTATGGAAGGAACACATCTCCAGCCTGCTGAATGGCAGTGAACGTACAACGCCGGGAGAAGACGAACCCGATTCCGCAATCGATGACGATGAAGCAGACGTTCCATTGCCCGACCATGAAGAAGTTCGATTAGCAATTACCCGTCTGAAGAACAACAAATCGGCGGGTGCAGATGGATTGCCGGCCGAGCTATTCAAACAGGGCGGCGAAGAACTGATAAGGAGCATGCATCAGCTACTTTGTAAAATATGGTCGGACGAAAGCATGCCCAACGATAGGAATTTAAGTGTGCTATGCCCAATCCATAAAAAGAGATACCCCCTAATCTGCGCCAACTACCGCGGGATAAGCCTCCTCAACATCCCATATAAGGTTCTATCGAGCGTATTGTGTGAAAGATTAAAGCCCCCCGTCAACAAACTGATTTTATCTTATCAGTGTGGCTTTAGGCCTGGCAAATCAACAACCGACCAGATATTCACCATGCTCCGTCAAGATCGGGAAGGACCTCTCCGAGCTTATATTGATATCATCGGCCTCAACACCCGCTCCGTTAGTTCTGCTTTCTCCAGACTGGACAAGGAAGCAAAGCAAATGGGTCTGATAGTGAACAAGGACAAGACGAAATATCTTAGCCATGACGACATTGAGGAAGAGGAAGACCTCCACTCCATTGAGAAGACCAAGTGGAGAAGGACCTGGCTTCGCTTGGAATATCCAAGTGCGCGCTGTTGTTAACTCGGCTATAATCGCGTAAGCGGTGTCTACGCCAGTAAAGAAGAAGAAGAATTTGCTATGTATGCAACGTTATCAATATTTAAATAATCGTCTAATATAAAGTCACTAAATTGTGCAATTTCATTTAAATTAAAGAGTGTTGCTATTGGAGTATCATCCTCAAGCTCAAACAGTTCGACATTCGAATTTTGTATACATCCAGATTTTAGGAAACAGTTTTCTATGTTTGACTCCTCACATCGTTTTCAACAAATGTTTTTTAAAATAATACGACATGAAAAACCCTATTTCTAAAGTAACGGTTAATCGCAGTAGCTGCGGCATTTTTTGTCCATGAACAAAATACGGGGAATCACAGCTTAACGCCCTGAAAGCACAAAGAGCGACAGACTTCAAGCGACATCTGTCAAAATACACACGTTCTTATGAACACAGTTATTGAGACTGCTGCACAACTACATAACTGTGTCCATAAGAACGTATGTATTTTAATATTTGACAGATGTCGCTTGAAGTATGTCGCTCTCTTTGTGTTCAGAGTGTAACGCACATTACTTTTGTGACGCATGTTGGTAGCCACGACAGTGAAAAGCAAAATGGTTGATGAAGTATGGGAATACGATTTCTTCTTTGCTTGTTTATAAATTTGTAAATAGTTAAGAGAAAACTGTATAATAATTTGGGAGAGGGAAGAAAGCAGTTCACCCACACAAACTCTAAATTATGGTTGTATGCGTTTGCCGACCAATGATTTAAAAACTGGATAAAGCAAGACAAGTTGAAGAGAGAATTGTCCGCTCATGGGAGATATTTCGTAATAAAAAGTCCAACGGAGCGTCCGCTTACGGGAACATGATTCCTTCCTGACAGTTAACATAATAAATATGTACATATGAGGAATAACTCGATAACTCCTATCAAATCTTTCTGAACACTATACAAATTCGAAGTCAATGTTTCGGTGATAATTATATTGCTCTTGTGCCAAAAATTGTTAAAGTCAGGTAAATGCCTTCCCAAGTTCCCATGTACCCAACATAACTTTCACACATCCAGTTGATTCTATGACATGTAAATACATATATTAGACAATCTATAATATGTACTTCGTTATGCCAACAACGGATATAATCAGGTCTCTATTTCTTCTAACCTCCATACACCTAATATAAAATTTAGCTTAGAATAAATACAGTTTAAAGCAAGTAATGAAGGGTTAAATTCGGGTATATTCGGAACTTGCAACTTGGATTAAAGCATAGAAACACGTTCACGAAAGAACGAGTTCGTAGACGGGCGTTATAAGACTGTCACGCCCACAAAACGCCATTTAACGAAAACTTGTAAAGTACCATTACTATGAATTAGAAAAGGGCGTGGTCCACCTTTTAAAAGGTTTAATGTACACATCTGCCAAATCATACGAGCTAAAGTAACCAAATTCGCTCAGAACAAATTCCATAATCACCCATACCTTCACTGCAAAAATGGATAAAGTCTGCTCATAATCTCCACGATATTGTTAAAGCTACTAAAGCACAATAAATCCATAACTAAATACAACATTAAATTCTACCCAGAGAGAGTATTACAGGCATGGACCATAACAGTTATGAGGAAATGAATAAAACATCAAATTTAAAAATTGGTTTTCAATCTTTATTTTTTCTTCATAAAAAAATCGTTATATTTTTATTTTTCCCTTACAAAATAATGCCCAGTTTCACAGTCCATACTTATGTTGTACTTAAGATAAAACAGGAAAATATTGTTTTACAGTTCATACTTATGTAATGCTTAAGTACTGAAAAGAGGAGACTTAAGCAGTGCTTAAATAACAGCTGATTTTTGTTTTGAATTTTCAGTTATTTGTGAAAAAAAGAATAATAAGATATAACAAATTATATTTTGCGGAAAAAATATGGAATCAGATTGGGATTGCGATTTTGACAGTGACCCAGAATACCATGACCTCTGGAATGTTATAATAATACGACGAAGAAAAGAAATCAGGTGCCGGCCAAAATTCTTCAAGCTATATGACGATAAAGATTTCCGCGACAGATTTCGAATTAGCAAAAAAATAGCCTGGAATGTGCTCGATTGTATTCGACTACAAATTGAACACAAAACCAAGTGGTGCATCTAAATTGCCTTAAACGACTCAATTATGTATACATTTCTTTTAGGAATCATGCATTATCACCAGAACAAATGCTTTTGCTTACATTGAGGTTTCATGCTACGGGAAGTATGTTGAGGACAGTAGGAGATTTATTTGGAGTATCTAAAACTACGGTATCAAGAGTTATAACAGTAGTTTCGCACCACATAGCCCAATTAAAAGACCATCACATTTATATGCCAAAAACGGAAAGAGACCTGAAAAAGTCCCAGAGAGACTTTTTTAAATTAGCTAAATTTCCTCGAGTGATCGCAGCAATTGATTACACTCATGTAAAAATAATTTCTCCAGGTAAAGAAAGTCCAAAAAATACTTCACTCAAAAACTTTTTGAAGTTATACTTCTTATACGAGTTCGGAAAAGGTTGCGATAGATTCAGGTTGCGCAACCTTGCTCAATATGAATCTACGCAACCTTGTCTGCGAAGATGTTCGAGCAGCAAGCGAAGCGGTGACAATCGGCGATCGTTTGTTCGTTTCTTTCGGCACAGCTCGGCTTTTCTACCAAAAACACAATGTTGCCATGCTTATGCTGTTGTTGTTTTTGTAGAACAATGTTTCAATTTTTGGTTGGTGACATATTCAATTAAAAATAAATTCTGTTGGCGACGCAGATTTTTGCGAGAAGCACCAGAAAGTTGTGCAATTTATGATTTTTGGCTTTTGCCATTGTCGCGAAAAAACGACTCGTTGGCAAAGGCATGCTCGAGGAAAAGTTACGGCCTCTGTTTTTATGAATGAAGCGAGATCGCTTGTGGAATTTGCGCCTGCGTTCATGAATGAATTCGTTTTTGTTGTAAAATGTACTACACTTGTTCTTCGCCAATTTGGCTGCATATTGTCTTGTGAAGATCAATTTTTTGTTGGTGACATATTCATATGTGTACGCATATGTATGTTTGTATGCTTGTGCATTATTCGGCAATGTATTCAAAATTTATGTACATATAAGTATATATGAATGTATGAACATGCAAGTCAATGCGCGCAAATGTAATAAGTATATTGATAAGTGATGAAACTATGATTTCAATTTCTGAACGCACACCCATAACTGCTGGGACTTCAACGCGTGTTGATGGATTACAAAAGAGAGATGATTACGCTGCATATTCTCTTCCGCAACGATGAGACAGAACTACTTTTCTAGTCAAAGTTCCTTCATTTAGACTTTGCTTTATTCTTCATTTTATGTGCATAATAAATTTATAAAATGTGAATTTAGGTTTTCTAGTTTTCTTTAATACAAAATGGTATGCATTTCTTGGAATATCACTAAGAAGTATAACTTCATCCGCGCGTAGGGACTCCACGCACCTTTTTTTATATACTTTATATACAGGTGGGGAAGATGCAGAGCTATTTCGTAATAGAAAAGGTATATTTTCCATCAACGTCCAGACGTTATGTGATAGTAATCTCCGCATCATAGACATAGTTGCACGGTGGCCTGGATCCACTCATGATGCTACTATTTTCCGTAACTCTCGGATTCATTGTCGATTAGAATCTGGAGAATTTGGTTCTGGAATAGTAGTTGCAGGCAGTGGTTATGAAAATAACCACTTCGTGATTACGCCACTAATGCATGTCAATACGAGTGCCGAAAATCTTTTTAACGAGTCTCTTATAAGAACTCGGAATTGTATCGAGCGCTCATATGGAGTCTGGAAACGTAGGTTTCCGGTATTATCACTGGGCTTGCGCTTGCATCTAGAAAAAACCCAAAGCATTATTGTTGCAACAGCAGTATTACACAACATCTGCTGCAATAATCGCGATATAATAGCTCCGCCACTTTCAAATGAAATTGAAGATGTTGTAAACAATATATTAATATACCCAATAATCGCAATGCTGAAAGTCATACAATAAATAATGTTACCAGAAAATTTTTAATAGATAATTACTTCAGTTTATTGTATATACATATGTATTTTTTATTTCACCCTTCCAGCTCCTTTTTCTTTCTTTCCAAATCTACTGCTAAAATTTTCATTTCCAAATCATGTTTTTCTTTCATCAACTTCGTTGATAGGTTGTTACTTTCTTCTAATAGCTTCATTCTTTGTTTGTGCTCCGCATATATTATTTTTATTTCCGCTTCATATTTTTCTTCCGTCCATTTTGCTTTCATGTCTGCTAACTTTGCCCAAGCATTTTTCGCAGATCTTTGTGGTTTTTCTTCAAATTTTAGTTTTGAATTTTTTGCTGTTTTCAACTTGCTGGGATCATATTTGTTCCAAAGCTGGTTTGATTCAACGTTTAATGTAACGTTGTCGGGTTCTGAAAGATAGATTTATTTGTAATTATTTTTGTATTTTTTTACTTTAAAATTCTTTACCATTTATTCCTTTATAATTTTCCACTTCAGTCGTGTTTTCGAAATCCATTATGCTTTCTAATGTATTTTCCTCCAATATCACGGACTCTATTTTAGAGAATTGATAAAATCATACATTTGAAATATCATGAAAATAAAATCGAGTGTATAAACTCCCCATCAATATTTACGGCAATTACATCATTGTCATACACACTCTGCATGCCACTAACTTGCTTCTCATGCAACACAGTCAAAAGTTTTTCATCAAACTCAGTTAACAATTTCTTTGATGGTGGTCCTCCTCCAGTTAAATAAAGAGATCTTTTATCCTCTGCAACTCGCTTTTTTACCTCTCTTTTCAGATTGAGATACTTTTTCTTCAATATTTTTGTACTCCTATGGCAGCCAGATGGACACTGTGAATTGAAATCATATTCGATACGCTTCCATGCGGCATCTTTTTTTAGCGTTCGTGGAAGTGTCCGTCCGCTTGCATTCGATGACTGCTTTATATTTCTCCACCAGTTCCAATAGCTGCTCCGACTCGCTTGCAGTGAAATTCGGGGTCCTTTTCTGGGTTTCATCCATTTACGACATAACTTTCCTTCCAAATTTGTACGTTGTCTATAATAATTTAATTATTTCAATCATATGTTTGTGGATGACATTTGTAAAACATACGTTGCCTATGTCATAATAAAATTTTATAGAAATTAAGCATTGACTGTGAAATGCAAACGACTACTCAGTTTGCAATAATGCTTAGCTAAGATTTTATTTGGGCACAACTTAATTATGGACTGTGAAACCGGTCATAAGAGTTGTTTGATAACTTTTATTTATTGCTCACAAAATAATATTTCTGCGGTGAGTTTTAAATAACTCTGACGCAATAAGAGCTGAAGAGTAAGCATTTTCTTGTGCCTTGAAATTACTCTCAAGTTATTATTGCGAAAAAGTTATTTAAAATTTACCGCACAACTTACATATATTCCAAGCGAAAAATTAATATCAAAATACAACGATTAAATTGTGAGAAAAATACAAAAATCAAAATTTAAAAGTTTTTACATATTTGTATAGTCCTCAAAAACGTAAAAATTTTCTATTACTACCTCATATATATCCGATAACTATATATATAATAACTGTTATTTTCTGTCCCTGCTTACAGAATTTTATAGAAGCCGGTGTCAAAATTGGATACAGTCACATATCTTAGATTTCAACCTAATTCGGTATATGCCATTGTACGGACATTCTTATCTTATAGTGCGAGAATAGACGAAACCTATAACACAACCGAAAATTCCATTGGATTCATTTGCTTTTGCCTTTGCAATGTGTGAGATATATGTATAACGACAATTCAGAAAATGGGTTAATCCCGGTCAATACGTCCCTTAGCCTCGAATACCTAGAGCAAAGACTTTTGAACTCCCGGAGACTTTATACCGCATACTGCCACTCGCCTTAGTCCTTGTCCCATCCATCGCATTTCTTGGACGGCGGTGATGTCAGCCTGCACTCTAACGAGGACTTCAACCAGCTGGGTAGCGGCACTTTCCCAATTAAGGGACCGGACATTCCAGGTGCATGCCCTCAATTCGCAGTCCTTATTTCGTTTGCCATGGTCTCTCATGCGAGGCTGGTGGTTATTCTTCATTGGTGGTGTTTTTTTTTACGTGGCGGGTCCTAAACCCAGCGCACAACCCTATATAGGGGATGTTTCGCCTTCTCACTTTAGCTCGCCTTGATACGGATGTTCTTAGGCTACTTGGTCTATGACCGGAAGTCGTGAGCTGCTTGAACCATATGTAAAATAATCGTTTCTGGCCACTCCCAAGTGATCAGAGAACTTTCCTCCCTTGCGTGAACTTCTACACATGACTCCATCCTCCATAATTTTATGCATATATCATATAGAAAAAGATTCCGCCAAAACGTGTTGGCATATATTTTGTAAAAATCTTTTAGAAGCTTTGAGGTAATTTGTAATTTTATTATTTCACATCAGATGTTTCTGAAGAAAAGAAGAATGAAAACTTGATCTAGCCCCCTTATCACCATTACCAGGATTTTCACACATCCAGCTGACTTTGCTCTATATTGCTCAATATAATGACTTTCGTGTTTGCAACAAATCTTATGCCGAATTTGTCGGTCAGTGTATGAGCTATATAGAACATATGTATATATAAAACTGCTTAGATTCCGATCCATCTTAAGTTATTTATAAAATATTCGGTTGCAATTGAAATTAGGTCTTTCTTGCTTGGTAAATTTGAATTTCTTTCAATGTGCTATTTTCGACGGTTTTTGTATTAATGGAGCAGTATAATGTTATACAAGTAATATAAAAAGGCATTATAAATACAATTTTACTAATAAATGTGTGTTTGGAACATTTTTTTAAATAGTCTGAACAAATTAGGGAATTCCCGCCATTACCGGAATTTAATTTTTCAAGAGCATTTTTATATCTGCGGAAGAATTTGCGAGAGTTCCTTAAATTAATTCTTTAATTTTAATTCTTAATTCTTTATTTTTACTTAAATATTTTTATTTTTTCAACTTATTATTAAATACAAATATTATTTTCTGCTATGATATATTTCAAAGCATTCGGCGGGGCATAGCGTTGGCTTGTCAGGACAGTTCTTGCATTGAAAGCTTGTCTCCTTCCGGACTCCGTTTTCTGAACACACCTTACATTTCTTTTGGTAACTTTTGTTTTTTCCTTGATTGTTATGTCCGAAAGGGAAGGGAATTTTCTCCGGGAAGTGATGGGTACTCATGTCTATTGGACAAGTCGCACTTTGCGCTTTTGGAGGGCGACCGCGAGATGTTACGAGATTTACCAAATCCTTGCCTTCAGTAACATTGGCTTGTAGATTGAAAAAGCTTACTATAAGTTCTTCACGAAAATCTAGAAAGGAGCAGTTCGGATGAAACTGTTTGTACATGAAAACTGAGTTCCATACAGCCATGTCCAGTATGTGAAATAAAACCTTTTTATACCATCTAATTGTTTTTCTGGGACTTAAATAATACGACAATAATTGGTCGGCCCGATCAATTCCTGCCATGTTCTCGTTATGAGCAGCAACGTCTATTGGTTTCATCTTCTTTTGGCCTCTTCTATTAGTAATTTCGATTAGACGTGGGTGATGTGCCGTAGTTATGGACAGAACGTCACGTTTGTCTTTCCATTTTGTCAAATAAACATTTCCTGTTCTTCGCCAAATATACTCGCCTCTTTTCAGTTTCTTACTGATTATACATTTAGGGCTCGGCTTACGATTGGAACGTAAAGTGCCAGTAGAATGGGTTTTATATTGCAGTAGCGTATTGGACAAATCAACGCTGTTATAATAATTATCCATATACAAATGATGACCACGATTGAGGTATGGAGCCATAAGTTTTAAAACTACAGCTTTTGTTTTGGATCCTGTGATCTCTTCACCAATATCTTTTCCAGCATATATTTTTACATTTAGAATATACCCATCCTTTGTGGTAAGTTCGTAAAACTTTATAACATACCGTGCTCGCTTTGCCTTGTTGTATTGTCTAAAGGATAACCTTCTTCTGAAAAGCATAAGCGATTCATCTAAAGACAAGGCTGTATCTGGTTCATACGCCTTTTGAAAGTTTTTCAAAACCAAATCGAGCATCGGCATTATTTTAACCAGTTTTGTATATTTATATTTTTGTTGATAAGGCATATGACAGCTGAAGCATCTTAGAATTTGCTGAAAACGTCTTCCAGACATTACAGCACCAAATATTGGTTGATAATATAAGATATCCTTCGAAAGAATTTTCCTTATCGACGGTTTTCGGTTTTGGCCTTGTAATAGGCACATGCCTAAAAATTGAAGCATTTCATATTTTGTTATTGCAGTAAATTGCAACTTAGGCCGCTTTCGCGTTGAAGGCTTAGGGTCATTATCTTCCAAGTGAATCCCATAAGCATTGGTGGAAGAAAGTAATAACTCCATGACGTCATTATAAAACAATTTTTCAAGTATCATTAGCGGGGATGTTTCGCTATCAAATTCATCCTGAACTCCCCAAGTAGCAGCAAAGGGGAAAAGTGGTATTGGTTTTGTTGTTTCACGCCAAATATCGTCACACTCCACTCCGCAAATATCGGTATCATCCTCGTAGATGGAATCTTCCTGATATGTTGTTGTTGATATGTGCCATCATTGGAACTAAACTTCTCCTCGTCTAATGAATATTCGTCTTCTGAATCACCAAATATTTCGTCCACCAACTTTTGCAATATTTTATTACAAAATACCATGTACAATTTAGGCAAAAATTTTATTTATTTTAGTTTTGCAAGAAAAAGAAAACATTCGCATTTGTCACACTCAGAGAATCAATTAATTTCAACCACATGAATTTCCTATGCACTTTTGTCGGGATTTCCCGCATTTCGTTTTATTGAAACTTCCCCTCAACAAACAACAAATGACTGGCACGTTAACTTTGAATGGGGATTCCCCAAATTAAATTTGTTTGAATTGCGGTTGGCCTATCAGGGATGGTAGTTCACGTCTTTACCAACACTAAAAATGTGCAGTGATAAGAAGTGAACCATTTTTGACGGTTGAAAAGCCCTATTCAAATAGCGCGGGATTTCCCGCAATTGTTTTATTGAAGGAAACATGAATGACGGGAATTCCCGCAATTTACGCGAATGTGTTAACAAGGAAAATCACTTACATTCTACGGAGTGTCTCATATATCGGCACGGAGCGTTTTACTACGCCCGGCGTTACAATTTATAATGGAAATCACAAAAGTCACTTAAACGGGAAAACTGAATAATATAGCGCTTTAGCGTTACACACAATAATATCTCTAGCTCAATAAAATGAGTATTACACTGCTCCGCGTTACAATCAGGAATGGCCATCATACTTACCTCGCTATGATGGACGCTAAGCCTTACCGCCCACAAATTCTACGTAGTCCACAATTGAAATCCACTATTCAATATTCGAATAAGTGGTTGCCACTTTTCTGTTAATTATGATGAATTATGAAATTCGGATATCAATTCTAATCCCACAATCGGCCGTCCTGACAAGTTATTCGCCCTCGAATAACTAACGCCATTTCTTCATATTTTCTGCAACTGTAATGGTCTTATTAGGTCCTTCATGAACTCCTACTTTTCCTACTTTGTATCTTCTGTGTGATAATTGTGCGACTATTTTGTATGGCCCGAGATATTTCGGTCTCAATCTCATGCCAACCCCGAACTGCGTTCTTTTAATGGCGACTAATTCATTAATTTTGTATCTAAAGTCTCCCTTTCTATTTCTGTTGAATGTTCTAACGTTCTTTTCCTGAATTACCTTTATGTTTTCTTTTGCCTCCTGTCTCACTAAATCACGTTGCGTATTTAACTCTTGAACCTCTACTACGTCCAACATAGTTTGTAATTCTGGACTATCTGAAGTGCGCATACATAGACCTGTAAGTGTTTTGAATGGTGCTATCCCCGTACTACGTGGATAGGTTTTATTCATAATTTGTTGAACTTTCGGCACTTGTCGGTACCATTGAGTTGGAGTTCTCTGACACATTTTTGATAGCATTGGAATAATTATACGATGCACTCGTTCTACCTGGCCGTTGCCACGAGGAACTCCCGTTGCAATCAGTAAGTGTTGTATGCCTTCTTTTTTGCAATAATCCTTGAAAGCATTTGCAGTAAAGGCAGCCCCCCTATCTATAACAATCCGCCTCGGATTTTCAAAAATCGATGCCTGTTTCTCTAATCTATCCACTAAATCTTCCTCCCCAGTTGATTTTGTCGGGTACAACCACACGAACTTTGAAAAACCGTCTATTATTAAAATAATGTAGTTATATTGTTTCTTGGTTTCGGTCAACGGACCTACGAGATCTATGTTATACATTCCTAGCGGTTCTTGAGGCTTATCGATTGGGGTCAATAAACTCTCCTATCCCCCCCTCTTGGCATCAGCGATAATACATTCGATACATGCTTTGACTACTTTCTGCACCTTTTCGTTGGCGTTTGGTATATAATAATTCTTACTTAAAATCTCTTCGGGTTTCTTAACTGCAAACTGTCCTTGCCTGTGTGCTTACTTTGTAATCTCCTCTTCCATGCCCGCAGGTACAACTAACAACTCCTTGAAGGGATCGTAATATACTAACTCATTTCTTATGTAAAACTTCTCATAGGGTCCATTCTCTAACGCTTTCCGTACTGCTCTAATCCAATTGTCTTGCAATTTAGCTTCCTTCAATCTAAACTTTAACGAGTCCTCAATCAGTAAACAATATACGCGACTTAATGCGTCTACATGTCTCATCCGCGTTCCGGATCTATAGTCAACTATGTCATTATACTCCGACGTGCTATTTAGAATAATCCCGTCTTTAAGCATTTTCCCAACTTGATCATCTCTGTACCTTTGATCTTCGTACGACACTCGAAGAGGCCGTTGATACCCTGGTCTCCCGTCTGTCAAAATTTATTTCATTTGAATTGGCACATTCATCGGTTTCTGAGGCTGATATTTGTTTACCAACGTTTTGACGAACGCTGCGTCAGAATCTTTAAAATGTGACAAGTCTACTCTATCCGACCCATCATTCATCTGCACCTCTTTTCCACCCAAAACTTTAAATTCATTATCATGGTTGAAGCCTTTGCCACGGTATACCCTGTCCTTTTCCTTTACCTCGACCTCTTTCCCCAGCTCTTCCGAACTAACCTTTTCTTCGCTCACTTGCTCGGCAAAAACCCTCTCACTCACTGAGATTTCAGTTTCATCGCCCACATTAATATATTCAGTTTTAACCTTTTTCCCTAACACTTCCGGACTAACCTTATCCTCGCACAGTTGCTCAGCAGAAACCCTCTCACTCACTGAGATTCCAATTTCATCGTCTCCTTGATCTAATTTACTTCTAACCTCTTTCCCTAAATCTTCCGGACTAGCCTTATCTTCGCACACCAGCTCGTCAGAAACCCTCTCACTCACTGATATTTCGGTTTCATCGCCCACTTGAATCCATTTACTTCTAACCGCCAACTCATTGGCACCCGTGTCAACCAACACGTCTCTACCCTTACTGGGTTTTCTAAATTCCACACCGCCTTTCCTAAACACCAAATCCACTTCTTTAAGTATATCGCTTCCCAAGATTGCCGCGCCTTCTACAGAGATCTCTGCTATAAAGTTACCCATTGTGATAACCTCGCCCTTTCCTATTCCATACAGCCGTTGTTTCTCTTCTCTGAGGCTAATTCCTCCTAGTTTCTTAAACGTGTCGTATCTCAATATACTCGTGAAGCATCCTGTATCTACCAATGCGCTAAACGTGATCTCGATAATCACCGTGTGAGCAGTCTCTAGCTAAATGACCTCCCTATTGCACCGGTAGCATCTCTTCTTAATCTGATCTTCAGTACCTCTACTTGCATTTGACGATTCAACGAAAGCTTTATGATTTGCAACGGACGTATCTTTAATTTTCTTATATACTCGGATTTGCTCTTTCAGTTCCTTCACACTACGTGTTTGATACAAAACACTTTTATTCTCTTGACTATCCGATATACCCTCCACGAAATATTCTATTATACTCTTTTCATCGAGTGATATTGGCTTACCAATTTCGATGATGGAGTATAAGTATTCTTGCAAATTTTCTTTCTGTTGCTTACGCCTATTCCTCAACGTACGATGTACCTCTACGGCACTCAACTTTTCCCCGAACTCTTCAACCAACGCTATTTTCAAATTATTCCAATTCCTGATTCCCATCGCTCCTCTAACAAATAGTTTGGCCACTCCCTTCAACAACTGCTTTCCGTATATAAACTTCCGTAAATCGTTCCACCCTACTGTTTCGGCGACTTCGTTGAAGTCATCAACCCAGTGGTACACGTTAAAGGTACCGTCTCCATAAAAACTGGATATATTATCCCGCACATCACGCGACGTAAATAACACCCTGCCTACACTTCTATCTCCTGTAGAGTTTAACGAATTTACTGATTCGTTACACTTCCTACATCATCCACTTCATCCCCGAAAACCATGTGTTGCAGCAACCTCATTTGCAAGTCCTTTTTCCTCCCAACTATACTCAAGTTCCCTTAACTTCTCCCTCAACATTATAACAGTCATACTTTTCACGGTTTCTATATGTAGGTGTACAATAGGGTGGGTCGATTCTGGATTTCTAATAGTGCGGAAAAGTTGCCTTAGTACTTCCTGATTCCAATGCAACTTTTTGTTTTAAGATCGGATTGCATCTTTAACCCCAACTCCGGCCTTGAAATTTCGGAAATTCGCCTAAAATCGTGAAATTGTCTACCTACCGCCTGAAATACGCATCTCATGGCAAAATGTATAAAACAAAAGTTATTTGTCACGTCATTTGCTACCGAAATGGTATTTGTGATCATGGCCGTAGGACGAACCGTTCCCGAGATACGAGCGAAAAGGCGGCGCGCCACAGCAAAAGGTGAAAATTGTTGCAGCTCTCAGCTAACCTGTATTAGTCACCCAGAACCCACCGCGTGAAGGTGGCTGCTCTTCGGGTTCCTCCCAAGCCCAACCCAACCAACCAACCATATGTCAGGCTTGTTTTAGTCTGAATCTGTGTCAAATTTATTGATAAATTCAGATTTTGTACTAAGCTTTGGCACTTGTTGCTAGACTTCAGTGTAGAGCATATAAAACGATCACGAGATTGGGGGCCAATAACTTTAGAAGATGCCTCTGTCACCAGTTTGACGGTTCTCTCGACTGCCACGGTGTGAGAGGGAAATTCACTAAATTTCCATACCTCTGCAGTGCCTCCCGACAGCCCTTTTATGAGTTCTTCGTTAGAAACTGAACAAAGAACTGGTGGAACAGTCAAGGTAATAGTCTTCCAGTTAATCGTAATAATTATTAACTTAACTAATTATTAGCATTCTGTTGAATGGATAAATCGACAACCTTGCGCAGTTTAGCAGGTGAGTATCTCGACCTTTGAATTGTTGCATAGAGATGGCGCTAGCCATCTTTGATTGAACTGTTGAATCTTATTGAGAACCACAAAGGTGAGTAAACTGTAAGTATGTACTTGATCAAAACCTTTATTTCCTTTGTTGGTTTGTCAGTAGAAATGTATAATCTCAGAATTCTATTTGCACATGTGAGCCAACGAGATTTGCACATGTTACCTGGATGCATCGACGCTAAATCTGAAGAACATTAACCGGAAATAACAGCTTCTGATATTTTATATAGATAAGCTTGGTCTGTGCTAAGTTGGGTCGGATTAATAACCTCAGAAGGTAATTGGCAGGATGGAAAACTTTCAAATTTGACAACAGGCAACTTCTCATAATCAGGGAGCAGTTCACCTATGTCGCTAGAGAATGTATTTGGACTCTTTGAGACACCATCTATGTGTTCGAAAAGAGCACGAAATGGAAGTTCGTTGAAATGTAGAAGACAAACAACCCAATGCAATGGCCTACCTATTCTTTCTTCTAGTTTCCAAATGATTCCACCTTTCCAACCTGTGTTCGTGTTGGTGCCATCAGCACCGACAACTTCTAGATGTTCCACTTCAACTGAATTGTCTTGTAAATGTTGGCATATAGCTTGCGTCTCATCCTCAACTGACCCGGAAAGAGAGGTGACGTGGCCAAAGTAATGACAACCAGGTTCCGCTATAAGAGAAATATGTTCCTCTTTGACAGTGTCGCGATAGTACTTTTCACCTTCGCTGACTTGTTTAGGTGTATTGTCTTTGCGGCCGTCAAAATACAGCCCATATACAGAGTCCATACTTTCGGTGTTTTGGAGCTTAACTCCAAAACTTTTTTTGCCCGACTAATCTTGCATTTGTCAGTGACAAAGCTAGCCTGATCCTCTGTTATCAAACCTGCGTTTTTGGCATCCAGAAAAGCAGATGAAACAATCAAGGCCGCTGCTCTATCACTTACTCCAAATCTTTGGGCAGCTAAAGCAGTGTGTTCTAATACTAGTGTGTTTTATTTGGTTTTAGAGCATGGAAGAGAAAATTCATCATCAGCATCGTTTTTGGAAGAATCCATGTGCGACGCACCTACATTGTTGTCGTCTGTATGAGAGTCTGGCTGATCTGAATGGTCAGGTGTTCTAGCTGATACTTTTCTGGTAAGTGTTGATGTTGAATGACGTTTTGAAAGAGAAATGGTTGTTCATTGATAGGAACTTTCCTTTCCTTTGGACAAGAGCAAGAAGAAAAATAAATGCATTTACAAGCAGCGATGTCAAATAATTTTCCGGCAGAAGAGACAAAGTCGTCTCTTTTAGAGCTCAAACCTATTGGGTTCCTTAAAAACATTTGTTTAAGAGTCAGAAATTTCTTATGGTATGTGGTGAGCATTTGTACAACTCTGGTGTGTGAAACTATCGGAATAGATGACTTTTAGAAAGTATTTTCAACCTTTTTTGCAACTATTTCTGTAACCAAACACAAAAGAACATCCTGGTAAGTAGGTAACTGGGACTCAAAGAGATTGTACGGATATATGCCAAACACAGGACATTTCTGTCTAAATTTAAATGTAGATACAGACATTTTGAGTTCTGTGTTCTGTTGAGAGAATATAAGTGATAGCACTCGGCGAAATCAACGACAAGAGTGAAGGAACTCGATGAAAAAATATTTATATGGAGACCAGTCCAAACGTGTCGTATGGCGCAGGGAAATGAATGTAAGTGATAGAACTCGGCGAAATCACCGACAAGAGTGAAGGAAATCGATGAAAAAATATTTGTGTGGAGACCTATCCGAACGTGTCCTTTGGCGTAGGTGAATGAATGTGAGTGATAGCACTCGGCAAAATCAACGTCAAGAAGTGTGGCAGCAAGCCGATTTTCACCTTGCGCTGTGGCGCGCCGCCTTTTCGCTCGTATCTCGGGAACGGTTCGTCCTACGGCCACGATCACATACACCATTTCGGTAGCAAATGACGTGACAAATAACTTTTGTTTTATACATTTTGCCATGAGATGCGTATTTCAGGCGCTAGGTAGACAATTTCACGATTTTAGGCGAATTTCCGAAATTTCAAGGCCGGAGTTGGGGTTAAAGATGCAATCCGATCTCAAAACAAAAAGTTGCATTGGAATCAGGAAGTACTAAGGCAACTTTTCCGCACTATTAGAAATCCCGATTAGAATGAGTTATTATTGAGGTTTATCCGGCTGGTTTTCGCTTTCGAGTTTTGATTAAAGATAATTAAAATCAATAACTATATAATAAGTGATTTGTTAACGGTAGGAATTTTGAATTGAGCATATTTACAAAGTTTGGCGACTTTTTAATTTTTTATTACCAATTTCTTCGCATATAATATGGAAAACCATGAGCAAGGAGTTGAAAAATAAATGGAGAAGAAATGGAAGAGAAAGGTACTTGCTATTGCCTGTGATGAATTGGGAATTCCTTTTCGTGAAGAGGTGAAAAATGTTTCACTTCAGAAATCAATGTTCGAAGACTCAGTGACTGATCCCTTTATTGAGTCGTTTGAACTGCGTGAGGAAAGTGCGGATTTAGACGAATTCAAAGTGCTCGTCACTGCAGCTGAATGGGTGAGCATACAAGAAGATGAAAAAACTTATAATGATGGACGTACTTATACTACTCTCCGTTCAGGTATCAGAGATCGTTAAATATATTAATCTTTAAACTATTAATGGCTTTTTCAAAATTCAATTATTTTTATGACAATATTAATGCCGAATAATGTTTTGATTTTTTCATTTTCCAATCTAATGCAAATTTAAACTCACTTATGATCTATTCAAATATATGTAAATGAAAAATTTGTTATTCCAATTTTTTCATTATTTTCAATAGAAAATAAGATTATTAAAAGTAAAATCATTTCGATAATGAGAAATAGGTCAGCCACATTTAAATTGAACTTTGAGTGGAAACTCATCATTGGGAATTTTTCCTTAATATTAAAATCAATGAGTATAATATGAAATTTGCAAAAGCGAGTCCAATGCGTTACGTACCAGCAAACTTTAATTAAGATTCAGGAGACGATTTTAATGCATGCCAATTCTTGCCTTTTTCATTAATTAATAAGGCGATAATGAACACATTCCTTTTTAATTAGCTACTATCAGAATAATATTAAAAAAATCTCCATCATTCATTGAAACAATTATGTATATAATTGTGGAAAGTGATTTGTATCGCATTATTAATAGAATGAAAAATAAAAAGTAAAAATTTCCATCAATTATTGGCACAAATATGAAGGATTTTTGTTTGCTCTATTATCTTCCATTAACCATTCATTTGAAAATAAAAAAAAAATTGATTGTTAGACATTGTGATGATATATAATTAATTATTGGAATTATTTATTTCCTAACCTCCCTTAGGTACATGGACAGATGAACTTTTCGAGATCAACGTCAAATTAATCACCCATGTTCCTTCAATTTCGACAAGCACAAAATTTCACGATCGGGCAAAGCTACCCTTTATCTGATCGTCACTGGTCAATGTGCTAGCAAACAATGCAATAATCCTTTATATTGTTATCTGGATGAAGAACCCGAAGAAGGAGATTTTTTTATGACTATTAGGATTATTGTAGGTAAAATTATTATTTGTAGGTAAAAAATAATCTTTGAATTTTCATTGTAGACCTAATTGTTCTTTAAATTCTAATAAATTAATGATATCAATGACAATGTGTCCATCTGCGCATGCGTGGACTCCCATGGATCGATGTGGCGTACTTTTCTTCATTTTCGACATTCCTTAAGAAAATTGAAATGAATTAGAATTCATCATTCGATTAATTGATGAAGGTAACTAGCTACACTCTCATGTAATTAGGTAAGAATAGATTTAGGGACAAGCACATGTGTATCGGAATGTAACATTATTTGTAAAAATGTATAAATAAATCGTCTTGAACTTTCACGCAGATATTCGGTGTTTAATGTTGACTATTTCAACAACCTGAATATTTGATGTCTTATTTCACTCAGTTATAAAAAAGTTAGCAATGTAATATTAAGATTTAAAAAAAAATTTAAAGATTTATGGTCCTTTGCGCATTGGCCACGGTGAATATCGCATTCGATGGAACGATGAGCTGTACGAGATATACGACGACATTGACATAGTTCAGCGAATTAAAAGACAGCGGCTACGCTGGCTAGGTCATGTTGTCCGGATGGACGAAAACACTCCAGCTCTGAAAGTATTCGACGCAGTACCCGCCGGGGGAAGCAGAGGAAGAGGAAGACCTCCACTCAGTTGGAAGGACCAAGTGGAGAAGGACCTGGCTTCGCTTGGAATATCCAATTGGCGCCACGTAGCGAAAAGAAGAAACGACTGGTGCGCTGTTGTTAACTCGGCTATAATCGCGTAAGCGGTGTCTACGCCAATTAAGAAGAAGAAGATGTAATGTAAAGGAAATTCTAAAAATGAGATATTTGAACGTCTTAAAAATTGATATTTCATTCTGATTTGACATTCGATTGATTTTGCATTTATTTCTCTTTAATTACGTGCGATCGTTAATTACCTTTTAATAAGTGACTTTTCATTGAACGGAGAGTAGTACAAGTACGTCCATCATTATAAGTTTTTTCATCTCCTTGTATGCTTATCCATTCAGCTGCAGTGACGAGCACTTTGAATTCGTCTAAATCCGCACTTTCCTCATGCAGTTCAAACGACTCATTAAAGGGATCAGTCACTGAGTCTTCGAACATTGATTTGTGAAGTGAAACATTTTTCAATACCTGTTTTACCGATATAATCGACAAGTGAGCGAACGTACATATCTTTTTCGATATTGAACTTTTACGATATGGGATCATCACTTATACATTGTATGTACGATGGAAATAGTGAAATACCATAGACCTTTTTTTAAATTAATTAAAATCTAATGAATAATTACGTGTAAATGAATGAAACCAAGGTATTTATTATCTACAAACGATTTGTTTTCCATTGGTTAATATTATTTCGGGCCACAAATAAAAATTAGTGGGGTGGGGTGCTAACTTCCCATCATTATTTTCTTTAATTAATTAAAAAATAATGAAGAGTCTACAAAATTTTTTAATTGCATTACAATGATGTACAAAGGTCCTGCTATTGATCTAAATAAAAAAACTAATGAATTTTCAATTTGTGCCTTGCTGTACGTATGCCCGTTGATTCCTCCAAAGTACACTTTTATATTACGTATGGTTTGCTTTATTCACAATAAAATTCATATAAACGTATCACTTAGATTTAGATTAGCCAAAAGTCATCAAATTAGCACTGAGCGTCGCTACGCTCAGCGTTACAATAAAGGAAAAGGAATATAATTAAAGTCACCAAATTCGCAGTGCATCCGCTACGCTGGATATTGCAATTAACAAGGAAAATCACTTAAACTCTACGGAGTGTCTCATATATCGGCACGGAGCATTTTTCTACGCCCGGCGTTACAATTTAAGTGCTGTACACAACGAGCGCGACACGATATAGCAGCACGACAGTGAACTGAAAATGGCCTCATGAACCCTATTACATGGACATTTGTAAGAAGGCAGCAACATAACAATGGCCGGCATGTACACAAAACAACACAGCTGTCCATTTTGTATGTACACAATTTCTTTGTGGCCATACTAATACCTTACACTTCAATAACATTTTAATATTTTGTTCAAAGTGAAATTTTTTATGTAAAAAATAAGTAAATAGGTAAATTTATTTGTTTTATATTATCAATTGTTATTACAAATGATATAATAGAACTATTTTATGCTTTTATTTGTAAAATAACGTCAGGTTTGTTTGAGCTTTGAATAATTTTACATTTTACATATTAGTGGCAACACTACTCTACCTCATCTCCCTACTGTCAACTCTACTGTCGTCCTACTGTCTTTGGCAAATATAAAAATGTTGGTATTGAAGTTAACGAGAGCGACAACTGTCGGCCTGCAGTCGTGTAGTCGTGCAGCTGTCAAAATAACTGTGTCCATAAGAACGTGTGTATTTTAAGATGTCGTTTGCAGTCTGTCGCGCTCAATGTGTTCAGCACTTCAGAATGGAAATCACAAAAGTCACTTAAACGGGAATACTGAATAATATGGCGCTTTAGCGTTACACATAAGAATATCTCTAGCTCAATAAAATAAGTACTACACTGCTCCGCGTTACAAACAGGAATGGCCTTCATACTTATCTCGCTATGATGGACGCTAAGCCTTACCGCCCACAACTTCCACATAGTCCACAATTGGCATCCACAATTCGACATTCGAATAAGTGGTTACCACTTTTCTGTTAATTATGATGAATTATGAAATTCGGATATCAATTCGAATCCCATATACATACATATGTAATACGTATGTGTATCATATAAAAAAGCAAAAACATGGGAGGGCTCGACGGGTGCAGGGAGTATAGAAGGCGTAACTATAGTGTAAGATTTTGTTTTGAAATGCATAGAAGTGAAGCAAATAGAAAGTACATTATTATGGACAATTCCGATTTTTTGTAAATGGTTCAAAAAAATGGAATTGAATGACTAGTAATCGTATTAGAAATCGAGATTTTTTATTTAAATGTCATTTATTTTTCTGCTGTTACTTTGATTAGCTGGACATTTTTATTTCAGCCACTTAGCTTAAAACATGTACGTTTTTTTTATGAAAGGAAGAAATTTTCGGCGTTAGACTGGTTGAGTCAGCAGTGATCAACGAGAGTTTGGAGAGCAACTATTCAGAGGTAGACCTCAACGAGTCATCGTTTCTACCGCTGTAAACGAAAGCGGATGTGGAAATAAGACGATCCGTAAAGGAATATGTTCCAGGACTGCTGAATCAAATACAAACCCGACTATTTCAGTCTAGAATTATACGCTGAAAAACAAAAAATCGAGCAAGAAATGATTTTTATGGGGAAGGAGTTGGTGGGTTGGAAAGAAATTGGTGATTAAAGAAAAAGATAAAGAAATGGAAATTAATCTGAAAAATTTGAAAAGTCAAAATTAATAAGTAAGAAAGGGCTAAGTTCGGGTGCAACCGAACATTTAATACTCTTGCAAAGCCATGGAAATATTTAAGATGTAAAACACCTGAGAATCGAAATCCAAGAAATTTTATATGGAATGCATATATTAAATATAACTCATCCACTGATCGACATATTCGGTTTGTTAGAAAAACGAAACTCATTATTTAGTACATATATAATATAGGGTTTGGGGGTAGTAACGACCCAATTTTCAATGACACATACTAAAAAACAAATCATATATAGTAAAGTCAGCCGGATGTTCGAAAATCCGGATTTTTGACGTACAGAAAAAATTAAAAATATGAATGCCGATTAACGGATTGAGAAATAAAAAAAAAAATAATGCCAAAAATCGTATAAAAAATTAAAATTTAAATGTTTAATCCTATATACCGGTTTAAAAAGTAAAAAAAACGTATTTATCCCAAGTTTATAATTACGTTTGCATACCATTTCTGTAATGCTCTCTTAAAAAGAAAACACTCTTTGTCTTATTTTTGTTTAATTACATTAAATTATGTATAGTGATTTAGTTTTTTTTATTTGTTACTCTAATATAAAAATAAGAAATATTTTCAAATTTTTAATTAAAAACTTTTAGATGAAAAGATTCGCAACTCTGGCCATAAGTGATTAGTATATATTCTAATTGTTGAGACCACTTTGCCCATTGGTGGGCGAAGGCCACAATTGCATTAAAGTTGCAATTGGATATTCATGACAAAGCAAGCAAAGTAATACGAATCGAAGTGGGATTGTTCGCATAGACGTTAGGCTTTACATTACCCCACAGTAAAAGTCTAACGGTGTAATATCACATGGTCTTATTGGCCAGTCGGCCCAAAAAGTGAAATTGTCTACTCGCCTAAGTGTTTTCTCAATAAACCAATTTAATGATGCAAAACGTGAAAAGTTGCGCCGTCTTATTGAAACCAAATATCGCCAAGATCACAAGTTTCAATGTCAGTCATCAAATAGTCGTTTATCATTGAGCCATGGATAATATGATACGAGACTCTTTGATTCGAGAGAGAGCTGTCAAAACTCGCATTTTTTATAACATTTGCCAATGATGCCACTGCTGAAAGATATTAGATTGGGTATTTAATAAATTATACAAAACACTAAATTAAATACTTTAAAAATGCATACATATATAAATGCTAAAATGCAAAATCATTAATTAATTTACAAAAACATTTATTTTGCCAAAATATGTTCGCACAGTTCAATGAAATCTCATTTCACACTAATTTCGTCAAGTAATTATAGCTAAACTAATACGGCTGTGTAAACTGACGTTGAGTAACACCAAAAGCTCCGTCAGGATCGGGAAGGACCTCTCCGAGCCGTTCGATACCAAACGAGGTTTCAGACAAGGCGACTCCCTATCGTGCGACTTCTTCAACCTGCTTCTGGAGAAAATAGTTCGAGCTGCAGAACTAAATAGAGAAGGTACCATCTTCTATAAGAGTGTACAGCTGCTGGCGTACGCCGATGATATTGATATCATCGGCCTCAACACCCGCGCCGTTGGTTCTGCTTTCTCCAGGCTGGACAAGAAAGCACAGAAAATGGGTATGGCAGTGAACAAGGGCAAAACGAATTATCTCCTGTCATCAAAGAAACAGTCGTCGCACTCGCGACTTGGCTCTCACGTCACTGTTGACAGTCATAACTTTGAAGTTGTAGATAATTTCGTATATTTAGGAACCAGTATTAACACCACCAACAATGTCAGCCTGGAAATCCAACGCAGGATTGCTCTTGCCAACAGGTGCTACTTCGTCGACGTTACGAGTTTTCGAGAGAAAAATTCTGCGAAAGATTTATGGTCCTTTGCGCATTGGCTACGGCGAATATCGCATTCGATGGAATGATGAGCTGTACGAGATATACGACGACATTGACATAGTTCAGCGAATTAAAAGACAGCGGCTACGCTGGCTAGGTCATGTTGTCCGGATGGACGAAAACACTCCAGCTCTGAAAGTATTCGACGCAGTACCCGCCGGGGCAAGCAGAGGAAAAGAAAGGCCTCCACTCCGTTGGAAGGACCAAGTGGAGAAGGACCTGGCTTCGCTTGGAATATCCAATTGGCGCCACGTAGCGAAAAGAAGAAACGACTGGCGCGCTGTTGTTAACTCGGATATAATCGCGCAAGCGGTGTCTGCGCCAATTAAGAAGAAGAAAAAGAATTATAGCGGCTTACTTCTGGCATTCCGCCTTTTTTGAAATCATCTGATCGAAGTTCCCTGATCTCCAACGCTGTCAAATAATCAGGGAACGCGTTTGAAAGAAAAATGAGAGCCAATTCGAGAGTCTCGTATCATATTATCCATGATTTGGCGATAACGGTCGCCGTTGACGGTTACGTGCCCACCCGCCCACAAACAGACAACTTGACACGACTCACGCGTAATCTGACAATAGAAGGCTGTTGAAAAAAATAGAGGTAGTAAATAACTCGTTATATTTAATAATTTCGCAAAAGAAATGAGAGAGTATGTGAGATAATCACACCGATATGTAGTAAAAAAGAACTTATTAAAATTTGGTTTTTATTATTTTATTTGGACAGTATACAAAACTATAAAACTCCGTAATAAGAAAGCAGTACAAATTACAGTAGCCATTGACTTCGAGATAATATTATAAAAGACAAAGTTTACATTTTATTAGAATATTACATATACATACTAAAAATATTTATGGAAGGTTGTGTATCTAACATTGTTTGGTATTTACTAGTGTTTAAATGAGCTAAGCATGCCCCTAAAATACTACTCTCTTCGGGAAAAACTGGCGTACCCTAGTATAACACACCACACCTACGAACCCCACCATACTCAGCAAGATGTCACCACCAGACGACACCTCACACTACTAAACAACTAAAAGGAGGAGTTAAATCATCTTAGACACATTCCTTTTTCAATACCTGTCCGGGAAGCAGTGGTTGATGGTCAGAAAGAATCTCAAATTTAACACAAAATAAATAAGGTCGAAAATAATCAGTAGCCCAAACAATAGCTAATAATTCTTTTCAGTAGCAGAATAATTTTTTTCATCGTTATTTAGGGTTAGGGTTTTAGTAATTGTAGCTTTAAAATGCAATCAACTTTTGCCGAATTGAGTTTCGCTTCTTCTCGGGTGAGCATGTGGCCTAAGAAAAGAGTTTCTTTTGCGAAAAATTTGCATTTATTAATTTGAATTTTTAAGTTTTAATATCTTATTTTGTTGAGAATATGGTTACTGTCAACGACATGCTCATGTAAATTTCTGGAGAAAATTAAACCATCGTCAAGGCAGACGGCGCACCTTTTATTAATATTGTTTTTCAAAACTGTATTAATTAGACGCTGAAATGTCGCCGGTGCACTTTTGATCCCAAAAGGCATCTATTGTGGAGAAATATTGAGCTCGGCCTAGTTTATAAAACATAATTTCAATATTAGAAATAGGGAATTTGTTTTCTACTGTAATTTGATTTAACTTTCGGTAATCTATTACTATTCTCAACTTTTCCACCCCTGAACTATCCTTTTTTTGGCACTATCCACAATGGTCATGCCTGATGGAGTCATGTGTGGAAGTTCACGCAAGTGGAGGAAAGTTCTCTGATCACTTGGGAGTGGCCAGAAACGATTATATTAAATATGGCTCAAGCAGCTCACGCCTTCCGGTCTTTGACCAAGCATCTTCTGGGTAGCCTAAGAGCATCCGTTTGAAGGCGAGCTAAAGTGAGAAGGCAAAGTGGGTTTGGGACCCGCCACGTAAAAAACACCCCCATTGAAAAGAAGCAACAAGCCTCGGATGAGTGACCCCACTTTTGATGACGGTCATGGCAAACGAAATAAGGACTACGAATTAAGGGCATGCACCTGGAATGTCCGGTCCCTTAATTGGGAAGAATCCACTGCCCAGCTGATTGATGTCCTCGTTAGAGTGAAGGCTGACATCAGCGCCGTCTAAGAAATGCGATGGGTAGGTCCTTGTGACATTTACTACAGTGGCCATATAAAGGAGCACAAGTTTGGAGTGGGATTCGTGGTGGGAGAGAGACTTTGTCGCCGAGTACTATCATTCACTCTGGTGAATGCACGTCTAGCCACAATCCGCATCAAAGCGAGGTTCTTCAACATATCGCTGATTTGCGCCCACGCCTCGACGATGTGACCACAGATGCCTTCTATGAGCGCTTGGAGCGCACTTATGAGAGCTGCCCCCACCACGATGTCAAAATCGTGCTTGGCGACTTTAACGCCAGGGTGGGCAAAGAAGGTATCTTTGCCACTACTGTCGGTAAATTCAGCCTCCACGAGGAAACATTTCCAAATGGGGTGAGGCTGAGCGACTTCGCCGGGGCTCGAAATATGGTTATCTGTAGTACTAGTTTCCAGCATAAGAAAATACATCAAGCTACCTGGCTGCCTCCGGATCGAAATGTCACCAACCAGATCGATCATGTGTGATAGACGGAACACACGTATGCACTGTTCTAGACGTGCGTACGCTCCGAGGTACTAACATCGATTCGGAACCTTATTTTGTTGCAGCCAAGATTCGCACCCGGCTCTGTGCAGTAAAAAACGCACGTCAACAAACACAATCTCAACAGACAACCGAACGATTTTCTATTTGGCTTGTACTCCTGTTCTTTGGGAGCACTCGGCAACAACTCGGTATAAGGGAGCTATGGGACGGCATTTCAACCATTGGTTTTCGGAAAATGCAAAAGAACAGCTGGTACGATGAGGAGTGCCGTGTCGCGGTGGAGAGAAAACAGACTGCCTACATCGCAACGTTATGATCGACCACAACACGTGCAGGATGGGATAAATACCGAAAGTTGAAGAAGGAAGTGAGACGCATTTTCAGACAGAAAATGCGTGAGTATGAAGAGCTTGATAAGCTGGCCATAGGGGTAATGCTCGAAAATTCTACAAAAAAATGCGGAAACTTACAGAAGGTTTCAAGACCGGAGCATACTCTTGTAGTACCCCTAAAGGTGATCTAGTGACCGATGCCCAAAGCATACTAAAATTATGGAGGGAACACTTCGCAAGCCTGCTGGATGGCAGTGAAAGTATAACACCAGGAGAAGGCGGAGCCGATTACACAACCGATGACGATGAAGAAGTTCGAAGCGAACTCGCTTAGCTTTAGGTGATACATACAACCGTTAGGTGAACAAAACTATAATACTCTGTAGCAACTGGACTATAATAAATATATTAACAAAGTGCATACGGGAGCATATCTGCACATTACCTACTGTTTAAATGAGTTAAGCCTCCCTCCGGAGAACGTAAAATTTTAGAGAAGGTTCAATTGCGGACAAGCATGTGAACTGTCAAGAGCTAACAATTTTCTATTAATGGATTTCCCCACTTTTGGCTCAGAAGGAGAAATTTTAACAGAAGTGAGTGAGCAGAGCTGAGCGTTGAATGAAAATTATGCTTAGAAATATACATTGCTATTAGAGACATTTTAGAGATATTTTTATACGTTTGCATGCAATCATATCAATTTATATGATATTGTTTTGCGAATTAATGCAAAATTGATAACATTATTATTAAATTATGCTATTTTCAAAACAACTTTTATAGTTAAAGTGCAAGCTACTTTTTAAATATTTCTTATCTCTGATAATATAATATTATTGCATATACATGTGTATATGCTATATGTATATGTACATATACTTCATACATATGTTATAATAATATTATGTGTAAATCACACCTTTTATCATTTAAAACTTTCATACGCATCTATCCTGCAGATATGTACGTAAGTACAAATCAATTTCAAATCAAAATATTATCATTTATCAGTAATACATATAACATGCGCGAATTATATGTTGCGTCGCGGTGAATGGGTTTTTTAAAAAAAGTCAAAACAAGAAAAAACGTTAACTTCGGTTGCACCGAAGCTAAATACCCTTCACAGGTGCATTTCTGTTAGTAACTATGTGTTCAGTTTGTTCGGAGATTACATTGTCGCCTTAGAAAATAACATATACCAAATTTCGTTATTATATCTTGTCAAATGTGAAAGTTGTCCATACATGAAGTTGATTCCGATCGTTCAGTTTGTATGGAAGCTATATGCTATAGTTAACCGATCTGATCAATTTCTTCGGAGATTACATTGTTGCCTTAGAAAATAATATATACCAAATTTCGTGAATATATCTTGTCAAATGTGAATGTTTTCCATACAAGCATTTGATTCCGATCGTTCAGATTGTATGGCAGCTCTATGTTATAGTGTCCCGATATCGGCCGTTCCAACAAATGAGCAGCTTCTTGAAGAGAAAATGATGTTTGCAAAATTTCAAAACGATATCTTAGAAACTGAGTGACTAGTTCGTATATATACAGACATACAGACAGACAGACAGACAGACAGACAGACATACAGACGGACAGACAGACGGACATAGCTAAATCGACTCAGCTCGACATACTGATCATTTATATATATACTTTATAGGGTCTCCGACGATTCCTTCTGGGTGCTACGAACTTCGTGACAAACTTAATATACCCTGTACAGGGTATAAAACTGGATTACAACGAGGTGACGTTGATGGCGATCAAGACCTGACTGCTTTATTTTAAAAAATTTACTTAAAATGAAGCTTATTATAATTACAACTTGCTTATTAATAATATTAACTTATTTTTAACATATCACTGCTGAATAAGCATAATTTTATTAACTCCAATAATTCTTAGGAAATTTACTTGTTAAATTAATTTTTGATTACTTTATTTGTTTAAGCAAATTGCAAAAGCCGGAAATGGTGTTAGGTTGCAATTTGCTTTAACAGTTCGTCGTATTTGTCAACTGCATTGTCAGGTGTTTTTACATACGTAGTCGTACATGTAACTACTCCCCCGTTTATAGTAGAATTCTCCTGAATTCTTTTATTTAATATTATTTTTATATATTTGTGTTTTTTGATAATGACAGTAGCTACTAATATAATTGTAATTATGCTTAATATGTTGCAAATATGAGATATTTTCGTATGTATTTTCAATTTAAAAATGCTTTCTACATATGTATATTTGAATTATGTTCTTCTACTATTTCGTCAAAAGTAATTTTTTTCGTAAAATTCTGACTGTCTTTATATTTTAAAGTTACAATTTTTCTTTTATATCTTCAACACAAAAATATTGAAAAATAATAGTCATTAATTTTAATTGAACAATTATTAACCCATATTACATAGTTTCCACTTATTAATGGTAATTCTTGATTACATGTATTATTAATTTTTAAAGTGTTTGCATTTTTAATAAGAACTGTTTTTATATTTAATTGTATTATTTCGAGTTCTTTACATTTTACAAGATTACATTTATTTCTTAAAATACAATGTTTGCTTATTTTCTATCTTCATCTTTTATTTTTGTAGGTAAATATTTCTTCTATTTTTGCATCTATTTCATTGTTTTCTCTGTTAGGTATTGGGCTAATTTTTCTTATTTGTACATCTTCAAAATTTTTTGATATTTTTATTCCAAATACTACAAATGTATTATTTACAATTACTGTGCCTAGTTGTAAATATTTTAGCTTATTATAATCGGTGTTATATTTTATAATTTCTTCATTAGTTAAAATATTCGGGTGTATTATCCCATATTTAGCGGATACTACATTTTCTTGTATGTGTTCTATTTTACCTTTTAACAACCGAATTTTGGTGTACTGATCTAAATATAAAGTTTGTTTGTATTCGTCATATATAAGCTTATTTATCGAGTTAAGCTCTTTTTCAATTTTTAATCTGTCACTTTTAACAATCTCTTTTAAGTGTTCAATAGCTGATGAGAAATAATAGTTAATTTTAATTTGTTCTTTTTATTTCTGTCAAATCTATTGTCCCTGTTCACTAGATATACATATGTACTTACGGAATTTGAAAGCACGGATCTAAATAAAGGAAAACACAACGAAAAGAACTTTTCTTTTCTCTATAATATTTATACTCTCGCAACAAAGTTGCTAAGGAGAGTATTATAGTTTTGTTCACATAACGGTCCTAAAGTCCTAAAACTAAAAGAGTCAGATATAGGGTTATATATACCAAAGTGATCAGGGTGACGAGTAGAGTTGAAATCCGGATGTCTGTCTGTCCGTCCGTCCGTCCGTCTGTCCGTCCGTGCAAGCTGTAACTTGAGTAAAAATTGAGATACCATGATGAAACTTGGTACACGTATTTCTTGGCTCTATAAGAAGGTTAAGTTCGAAGATGGGCAAAATCGGCCCACTGCCACTCCCACAAAATGGCGGAAACCGAAAACCTATAAACTGTCATAACTAACCCATAAATAAAGATATTAAAGTGAATTTAGGCACAAAGGATCGCATTAGGGTGGGGCATATTTGGACGTAATTTTTTTGGAAAAGTGGACGTGGTCCCGCCCACTACTAAATTTTTTGTACATATCTCGGAAACCACTATAGCTATGTCAACCAAACTCTATATAGTCGTTTCCTTCAGCCATTTCCATATACAGTTCAAAAATGGAGGAAATCGGATAATAACCACGCCCACCTCCCATACAAAGGTTATGTTGAAAATCACTAAAAGTGCGTTAACCGACTAACAAAAAACGTCAGAAACACTAAATTTTACGGAAGAAATGGCAGAAGGAAGCTGCACCCTGTTTTTTTTTAATTGAAAATGGGCGTGGCGCCGCCCACTTATGGACCAAAAACCATATCTCATGAACTATTGGACCGATTTCAATGAAATTCAGTATATAATATATTCTTAACACCCAGATGACATGTACAAAATATGGGTGAAATCGGTTCACAACCACGCCTTCTTCCAATATAACGCTATTTTGAATTCCATCTGATGCCTTCTCTGTATAATATATACATTAGGAACCAATGATGATAGCGGAATAAAACTTTACACAAATACGGTACTTGAAAAATATGTAAATGACGGATAATGAAATCTCGATTATCACTTTATCATGCGAGAGTATAAAATGTTCGGTGACACCCGAACTTAGCCCTTCCTTACTTGTTTTATTTAGCGTATGTATGCTCCACGTAACTGACGTCACTTGGCGGTTTGTTAAAAAACAGAAATTGCGGCGATTGTTGCGGTTAAAAATGAAAAACTAAATGTCACGGACGATTGCTTTGCTTCACGGATGCAACGGTAAGAGACCGATCCCGGTCGGATCAATCCCTTTTGAAGGTTTGGGTGGTGAACAGGTGCTGATTACGAGTCGTCTCGTTGATAATCGTGTGGTTGTTCTGTTGTAGTGTTGTAGTAATGATCGGTGTTAAGTACTGTGTTTGAAGCGTGTGTGGGTATTGGTTTTTGTTTTTTTTTTTTGGTTTCGGAGGGGAATCTTCAAAGATATCGTAATTTTTCCGGACGATATGCACGCCCAATCTGGACTTGCGACACAGTACGCCTACGTACTAAACCCTGAACTCCGTCGTCTTTGCTTGTATTGGGGTATTGGTGTATGCTGTGAAATGTTGTGTGATGAGGTGTTGTGACGTGACGTGATGTGATGTGATGTGACGTGATGGGAGGTGATACGATGTGAGATGTTGCAGTTCATAGCTCATGTGAACATCCCGGCCCCCCTAGGCGAGTTAATCGGCTAGGAGCCTCTGCAGCTGTTGCAGTGTGTTTAGTACAGCGCTCAACCCTGTTGAGCGTCATTGTTGCTGACGATGAGCGTGGCGTGGCGGAGATGACCGTGTACGTGTTGTGGTTGATTGTCTGCTTCGTCGTCGCCGGATAGCATCGCTGCGTGGTCTGGTACGGGTGTTGGTGCTACTTTCCGACGGATTGGCTCGGCGGGGAAAACGATGAAATAGAATGTGATGGGGCCTCTGGCAATATTGACAGGCGCCGTCGGCCCAGCACTATATGGTGGCGTGGTCATGCAATGCCCATGGGTTTTTGCAACCTGTTTTCGTTGAGCGATGGCACAGGCTGCAACATGGAGGCCCCTGTGGCTCCAATAGCTGCTGTTCCCTCACCTCCCTGACTGCTTCGGTGGATGGCGGTGGTCGCATAACCCTGGTCCTTGGAGCGGCAACGGGTGCAGCCGACGCTTTGGGTTTAGCGATTTCGGACCTTATGGTGTTGAAGGTGGTTTGGGTCTCCTCTACGTACATTTCTATGGGAATATAAAATTTTATTAGATTGATTTTGTTTATAATATTAGAATGTAGTTGTTGTAGCTACATATCTATACATATGTATATGTATAATACGTTGATCTTCAACGCGCTTGTTTGAATTTATTTGTTGTGTACGGATTATAAAGCGTTAATTTCGAATTAGCGGAATTGATTTATTATTTTTCGATTAATTTTGCGAGTTATTTTGCGGTTTTGGTTGAAGTTGTTCTTCGCCGTTTGGAAGGAAACACAGTTTGGTGACTGGTCGAGTTAATATGCCGGTTTGTGTTCGAACATCGACTACTCGTATGTGACCATCTGATCCTCGATGAACCTTTTCAATGCGACCTAGTCGCCATTCTGTTGGAGGAAGGCATTCGTCCTGTATGATGACGCATTCTCCTGCATTGGCTTCCTTCTGGGCCGTTTTCCATCGATATCTCTTATGGAGATCTTTGAGATAGTCTTCCTTCCATCTGTGGCTGAATTCGTGATGGAGAATCTTGATTCTTTCCCATCGATTTATTAAAGTGAGTGAGTCTCCTTCTGTCTCAGGTATGGCGAGAAGAGGAGCTCCTCTGAGGAAATGACCTGGTGTAAGAGCTGTGAAATCGGAGGGATCTTGCGAGAGGGGTGATATGGGTCTTGAATTTAATACGGCTTCGATACTAGTGAGTAGTGTAGTAAACTCCTCATAATTGAATTTATGATTACCAGCCGTTTTCTTTAAATGGGACTTAAGGCTTTTTACTGCTGATTCCCAAAGTCCACCCATGTGTAGAGAACATGGAGGTATAAACTGACATTCGATCCCTTGGGGTGCATATTTGTTAACTATTTCAGGGGAGACTTCTTTCATGAAGTTTATAAACTCCTTCTCTGTTGCTCTTTGGGCTCCGACAAAGTTTTTCCCATTATCGCTCATTATTTTTGAAGGAAATCCGCGTCGTCCGACAAAGCGTGCAAATGCTGCAAGAAAAGCCGCAGTAGTCAGATCTGAACAAAGCTCGAGGTGTACTGCCTTTGTCGTAAAACATACAAACGCAGCCACATACCCTTTTCTAAATGAAGAAGACCTTAACATGGAGGCCTTTATCTGGAAAGGTCCAGCAAAATCAACCCCAGTGATGGTAAAGGGTAGAGCATAGTTGCAGCGTTCAGGTGGTAAAGCTGCCATGATCTGCGTACGCATTTTGTGTTTGTACATGGTACATGATTTACACATGAAAATCGTCCTTTTGATTTGTTGCTTTAGTCGCGGTATATAAAATTCTTGGCGGACCATTTGTTGCATTAAGCGATGCTCACCATGCAGTGTGAGCTGGAGCAGATATGATAGAAATAGGTAAGTAAAACGGGATTTCTCTGGAATAATGATGGGATGTCGTTCGTTATAACTAAGGCTGGAGTTCGCTAATCTTCCATTTGCCCTTATTAATCCCTTAGAGTCCAAGAATGGATTTAGGACGAGAAGAGAGCTTCCCTTTTCGAGAGGTCGCTTTTCAAGCAACTTTGATATCTCTTTGCTGAAATAGCGAGTTTGTGTATATCGTATTAGACTGACCTTGGTATGTTGCAAGTCGGAATGCGTTAGTTGTACGCAAGGATCATTTGGTGCTCCTTTCATTTTTTGTTTGAGTCTTTGAATGAATTGGTTCATATAAGCGACTACCCTTAGTGCTCTAGGAAATGATGAAAATCTGTGGAGAATATCATCCTCTTCTGGAGTGACATGAAAATTTTCTATTTTCCGACTTTCCGGAGGTATGATATTCCGAGCAGGAGATTTAGGCCAGAATTCTGGGGATTCTGTTAGCCATGTGGGACCGTTCCACCAGAGTGTAGTGCTGGTGAGGTGCAGTGGCTTGCAGCCTCTTGTCCCAAGATCCGCTGGGTTATCTGCACTTGCAACATGTTGCCATTTTGTTGGGCCAACTAAGTCTAAGATTTGAGATATTCGGTTAGATACATATGTCTTCCAGGTATAGGGTGGTTTTTCTAACCATGCTGAAACTATCTCTGAGTCTGACCAAAGATAAATTTTATGATCGTTTAATTTGAGATGGGTTTGGACTATTGAAATTAATTTTGCTAACAGAAGAGCACCATTCAGTTCAAGCCGTGGCAGACTGAGTGTCTTCAAAGGTGCAACTTTGGCTTTGGCTACCAGGAGGTGTGAAGATATTTTATTATCGTACTGAGTGCGTACGTAAACTGTTGCGCAATACGCCTTTTCAGAGGCATCACAGAAACCGTGTAATTCTGCGTTAATGTTAGGAGTGAAATTTACCCATCGAGGGATTCGAATTTCAGATATAGTATGAAAATTGTTTGCAAATTGAACCCATTTCGCTAAACGTAAAGGTTTTACTGTTTATCCCATTCAGTGCCATCTTGCCACAATTCTTGAATGAGGATTTTAGCTTGAATAATTATTGGCGAAAGCCATCCTGCGGGGTCGAAAACTTTTGCCACCGAGGAAAGTATTTGTCGTTTTGTAATGGCGGACATTGCAGATATTGACTTAATTGTACATGAGAATTGATCTGTTATCGCATTCCATTGAATTCCTAGAGTTTTGGTTGTACTAGCCTTTTCAAATTTAAGGAAGTCTGTATCTAATAAGTCTTCTTTCTTAATGTCTTTTATAATTTCAGGGTGATTTGAAGTAATTTTCTTTTGGGGGAAACCTGCAGAATTTAATGCTTTGATCACTTGCGATAGTGATTCGCATGCTAATGCGATACTGTGGCTACCTGATAGTATGTCGTCCACGTATGTTTGTGTTTGCAACACAGAAGATGCTAAAGGCAAATTTGTTGCATTTGTTTGTGCCACTTCATGTAATGTTCTAATGGCCAAATAGGGTGCACAATTTTAAGTTTATAGTCGCTGATTGGACTATCACTTGATTTGCGGAAGACTATACGTTGGAAATCTTGGTCATCTTCATGTACCAGAATTTGCCTGTACATTTTTTCTACATCCCCATTGAAAACGTATTTAAACATGCGCCAATTTAGAATTAGCAACATGAGATCAGGTTGTAATGTTGGCCCTGTGTATAGTACATCATTGAGTGATTTGCCTGAGCTCGTACACTTTGAGGCATTGAAAACCACTCGTACTTTTGTCGTGATTTTATCAGGTGGTATTACCCCGTGATGTGGCAGATAAAAAGATAAATATCTACCTTTAGACACTTTTTCATATGGTACAGCTTCTTCCATATGATTGAGGTCAAGATATTCCTCCATCACATTATCGTATGCCGATTTAAGCTCACTTTTCTTTATCAGGCTTTTTTCCAGGCTTAGAAATTGCTGGACAGCTGATATTCTAGAGTGACCTAGAGCTATTGTTTCAGGGAAAGTTGGTTTGAATGGTAGTCGCACAACATAACGACCATGTTCGTTTCTTGTTGTTGTGGACTCTATTACAAGTCTTCACATGCCTGGTCTTCTTCTGAAAGCTGGGTGATTTGGGGTAATTCTTCTATTTCCCAAAATTTTTTAAGTTGATTATTTAAAAATTCGTTTGAGATATTTTCCACTTGTGTGGTGAAAGAATTGATTTTTTCAGGGACTTGGCCACTTATAATCCACCCAAAGATTGTATTTTGGGCTAACAATTTATTGGAGATTTTCTCAATACCTTCAAGAATTATTTGAGGTATTAAGTCACTGCCTAATAATATGTCGATTTGTGATGGGGTGTGGCAGTTGGGATCTGCTAATTTGAGATATATGAGCATTTTTTCCATTGCTTTTTATTTACTTCACTGCTTGGAAGCAAATTTGTAAGTTGCGGTAGAACGATGGCTTGTGCATCTACTCTAGTATCTCCAAATGCATATTTTGTTCGAATTTTGGATAATTCTTCCGCCCATTCCCAAAATTTGGAAATTTGAATGTTTTACTGGCAATTTGAGCCGATTTTGAGCCTTTGATGATATAAAGGATCTTTGAGATCCTTAATCTATTAGTGCTCTTAGTTTGAATAAATCACCCTTATGTTCTATAGTGATAACCGCAGTGGGTAAAAGAATTTTGCTTTCATTTTCGGAATGAAGAGCTTGAATTTTTGCTGCTTTAGAGCAGCATGGTTGTTCTTCCCTTTTTTCGGGATTTGAGATTTCGGGATTATCACTTTTGGTTGTAGTGACTAACCCGGCGGTTTTATGAAATTGATTTTGCTTCATATTTTGAAAATTTGTAATATGAAGCAATGAGTGATGTCTTCGTTGACAGTACACACAATTAAATTTGCTTTCACAGTCTTTTGTCGTATGAGCATTCGACAGACAGTTGATGCAAAGTTTATGTTGTCTGACAAGATTGTTCCTGTCAGAAACGGAAACTTTTTTAAATTTCTCGCAAGATCTTATGTTGTGACCTCCTTTACAAATTTCACATAATGGTTGCCATTTATTAGTTTGGTTTGACACGAAAGTGTGACTTTTATTAACGTGTCTATTGAATTGCATATTATTGCTGGCTTGAGGTTTGAACAAGTTTTTACTTGAGTCATTTTGATGACTTTTTAGATTTATATTTTTGTTGTCAATTCGCTCAGCTATCTCGTATTGAGCAGTGAGGAATGCTTTCATTTGCTCCTATGTGGGCATTTTTTTTCCTTTCCACAAGTGATTGTTCCCATCGTAGTAACGCAGCATCAGGGAGTGTTTCTGCACAAATAGTTACTATGATGGGGTCACACGATTCTGTGGAGATATTTTGTGTTTTTAACACTGATATGCAATTAGTCACTGTCGAGTATAAATTTTGAAATTCCTGGCTGGTTTTTTTTTAATTTTTGGTAGATGTAATAATGTTTTTATTGGGTTTTCTATCATAACCCTTCCATTTTCGTATCTTTCGACTAGTGCTTCCCAAGCCAGCTTAATTTCATATTTTCGTCATTTAAAGCGAATCGCTTGACAATACTGCCTGCTTCCCCTTTTGTTTTGTACCTTAGATGGTATAACTTTTGTGCTTGTGAGAGTTTAGGATGGTTTATATAAACGGCAGCGAACATGTCCCGGAAGGACGGCCATTGATCATAACATCCATTGAAAACTTCAGTATCACAAGCTGGTACTTTTAGATACATGCCTTTATCTAGGTCTTCTTTTGGTGTTGTAACTACTCTGGGAGGGGGAGTAGTGGCTCTACTTGGCCTTACTAAACATATCTGTTCAGTTATCATTCCCTTTGTCAACTCATACTGATCGCGGTAGTTATCACATTTGGCTATCGCCGAAGCTTTTGCATTTTCTGGCAGTTCTGCGTCGTCAGTATCTAGTACTGTATCGTACGCTGCCAGAAGGCGAGCCCAGAGATTGTTCACACTTTCTAGTTTTATATTCAAAACTGATTCTGTGATGTCCGTAATAGGGGAAGCTTGAAATCTTGTACAATATCTTATAAAACTGTCACTTTCAGTGATGAATCTAGATATTGTCTGATCTTTTGATCTTTTTTGTTTTATACTCTGCTTTGAGCGTGTAGCTTCTGCAGGTGTGCCTTGTGGCTTATCTTCATCAGCCATTTTAGGAATTTCTAGTGATAGAGGTGTTTTTGGCTTAACCTCTCTTGATTTGTCAGATTGCATTAATTTGAATATACATAGGTTGAAGCTTTTAGCTTAAAGTCTTGTCTAATAGATATTGGTTCAAAATTAATAATGCTGTAGCAATGTAATTGAATAGATTTTCGAAAGAGTATAAATTAAAATTTTATCAACAGAAGATGTTTTTTGTTTTTTGTAAAAAATTATATATTTTACAAAAAATATATTTGTGGTCAAATTTTTTGATTCGCTACCGCATAAAAAGATTAAAGTTTTTTTTTTTGTAAAAGTATTTTACGTAAAAGTTCGATAAAAATTTTTTCTTTTTTTTTATGAATGTGACTGAAAATTTTTAAAGTGTAGCAAAATATCTTTAGTTCACTCGCGCTTATTTGTATATTTGTATCTGCAAACGAATTAAGAACGCGAAAGAAAAAATACAATACGCAAATTGTTTGTATGTATCTATTTATTTATTATATGTTAGCATATGCATATGCTTTATTCGCAAGAATTATTGCAAGTTATACTTGACTTAGGAAATTTTTTTATTTTTTTTTTTCGGAAATTATATAACGGGGTGTCTAACGACACAAGCTAAGCAAAAGGCGGGTACTGTACTTTTTAATTTCAGTTATAATTTTTTTTGTAGATATATACATATATACATATGTATATCGAACTGTTAAGAACAGTTAACGGTGTCCCGAAATACCGTCCAAACTGTACTTAAAATACATACATATATATGTGCGAAAAAAATAAATTTATATATTTTTATATATACATATATCAAATTAATATATGGAACGGACTCACATTATATTCCGCCAGGGGGTTTGGGTTTTTTTTACTTATCCCCTTTTTCGTCCCTGTTTGTTCCTCTGTTAATTTTTATAAATGTGTATGTATGTATGTGCAGTGTTGTCCCTTTTGCTTAGGTTTCTGCCTCCTTTGTTGTTCGTTAGCGTTGTCTCCTGCTACTTATGTACATATATATGTTTATATGTTTGTTAATTTATCTGTGATTATAACGCGCCCGTTTTTGATTTTAGGTTTCTTTTTTTTATATATATATTTATATGTTTGTTAATTTATCTGTGATTATAACCCGCCCGCTTTTGATTTTAGGTTTTATGTTTGTTAAACTTTGTTGTATTAATACCGCGCCCGTTTTAATGTTAGTAGGTTTTTTGTTGTTTTTTCACTCACTGTACAATTTCTGTTTCTTTTCTGTATCTTTTTCCTTCACTTCAGGTCACTTTCTTTTTTTTTTTTCTTGTACTTAGGTGCCTTTCGGAAAGGCTCGAAGGACCATTTGTTAACGTGTAACACTAGTATACTTACTCGATATAGTATACTTATGCCAACTAAAAAGCACTTTCTTTCGCACAATCTGTATTCAAAATTTATTTCGTTTATTTCACTAACTGAATATACACTTGTATGTATTCTTTTTTCTTGTATTAATATAACAATTTTATGATTGTTTTGTATGGGTTTTCACACTGCCACTGCGGCGAAATCCGGGACACACGTCACTACGTCACTCTGGCGGGAAGTCACAAATCGAAAAATGCGGAATTTGGGAATGAATACTTGCGGATCGACCGTCTTTCTTCACGGATGGAACGAATAAGAGCGGGATCCCGTTCGGATCTATCCCTTTTGATAGTTTGGGTGGTGAATATTAGATTAATCCGAGTCGTCTCGTTGATGATCGTGTGGTTGTTGTGTTGCAATAGTGAGCGGTGTCAGGTACTGTGTTTGATGTGTGTGTGTGTAGTGGTGTGTGCTGTGAACTGTTGTGTAATGAGGTGTTGCGTCGTGACGTGATGCGATGTGACATGAGGTGATGCGTTGTGGGATGCTGCAGAACGCTCATAGCTCATGTGAACATACCCATTTCCATGGTTTCACGCACCCTAAAGAAGAGAGAGACACACTACGCCACGAATGATTGTTAGCTATTGTTACCTCTATGAAGCAAGAGAAATAAATATTTTCACTGATTACCAGCTTCTTACTTTTGCCGTCTCACAAAGAAACACGAATGCAAAAATCAAACCATGGAAGTCATTCATTGATGAAGACAACGCAAGTGTTCTAAAAACTAGGCAAAGCAAAATTCCCATTGAAACGAGTTATCATACTCTTTGGCCGAAAATTCGTGACCTTATAAATTTCATAGACAAAAACACCCTATTCGAAACAATAAGGCCACTATTAACACAGACATAGTAAACGCAAAATTATTACGATAGGCACCCCGAAAAACAAATGCTTGAGGAGACACTAATTCCATCATACGCTGTAGAAATACTGCACATTTATATCCTTTCAACTGACAAAAAAATCTTTCTTACTTGCATTGACAAATCTCAAAATTCGCCGAAGTACAACCACTGGCATCTCGCACAATAACGGATGTAAAACCGCCCATTATTCAGCTGTTGAATTTATTCCCACATACCAAGACATTTTACTGCGTTTAACGAAGCTACTTTTAATTCAGCTACAAAACCATTAGGGCCCTGTTGAAAAAGGGTACGACGCACAGTGGTGCCAGAGCGGAAAAAAAGGATTATTTTTATCATTCCAAATTTGTACCATCTTTTCAATTTAAGCTAAGAACTAATCAAATAACATTGTCCGAATACTTGGACTTGATATATTCAATGGTTTTTTGTTGGGAGAGCTTCAAAGTCCAACAAAGTATCAACGCAAAGTTACTCAGAAAAGTGTGATGAATATTGCAAAGGTTAAAACTCAAAAGTTAACTATAAAATACCAATTGTAAAGTTTCTATTTATTAAAACCAATGTTATAGATGTGATTTACATTATCAAATGTATACTTTCTTTTTCAAGATTTTTTTTAATATGATGTTTTTTCATGGTCCAAAAAAATCATATATTTCACAACTTCAACAAAATATAACTATTGTGCACAGGAGCGCGCAGGTTAGCCACTTACACAAAATAAACTTTAAAATCTCCTTAATCGACAGAAAAAAATCAGCTGCCATTAGCTGCCAATTCATGAGTAATTAGCATTTTAATCTACTACAACTAGCTGTGATAACAGCGAAAATATTGCAACTTTTGTGATTATGTTATATGGGAGATGGGCGTAATTGTGGGCGGATTTGCTTCATTTTTTCTGGACAAGCTTATATTTACAAAATATTACACCGTAGAAAATTTTGTTACTGTAGGATGATTTTTGATTTTTGTGTTATATGGGAGGTGGGCGTGGTTGTGGGCGGATTTTAACAATTTGTTTTTTTTTCATCTAATTTGGCAATATGAGAGATGTGTGCCAAATTTCAAAGCCCTACCTCGATTCCTTCTATTTTTTGCCGCGGATTGTATGAAGCGGCACCACTGTGCGACGTCGACATTATGAACGCACCACCACTACACAGTTGCTCAAATGGCCAAGTGGAACGCTTTCACAGCGCACTCGCAGACATAACCAGAGCGTTTCGCCTATAAAAAATTTCTGACGGTAGAGTCGAGTTGGTACTATTCGGTCACAGACCAAACACCCATCAACATAATACAATATGCAGCATCCAGCGAGCATAGGCAAGCCATCAAAAATAAAATTGCGAGAGCCCAGCACGATACCATTAGAAGATCCAACCCGAATAGTCAAAACAGGGTATTTGAGGTAGGCGAAACAGTTTTTGTAAAGAATACAGATTAAGAAATAAGTTAACTAGCCTTTGCACAGAAGAAACAAATCAAGCAGGCCTGGGAACGTCTGTTTTCATTAGAGAGAGGGTGGTCCATAGGGACAACCTTAAATAGTAGTTGCTTTCAAGTAAAAATTTGAGATTGAAAATAGTATTTTAATAGTTAAGCGCACAACGATTTTCATTCCTCGTTTCTTTTATTTTTACAGGATTGGACTTGCAATCCTATTAGTATTAGGGGTAGTACATGGTCGGATTATCGGATATTCATTGTGTACAATACTTAGTACATTATTTTATAAATCTCGTAGGGTTCAGCCTGCGTTTGGAATGTAAGCGGGGAAAATTTAATTATTTACGACATCACATTAGAAACCTAAAAAATAGTATTTCTTCACGATTTAATTGTTATTATACATATAAATCTTCCCCTTCAATCACGCTAACTATTAAATAACCGCATCAAGATCCATTGCGTTTTAAAGATTTAAGCACACATAGGGATATAGCGTAAGAGAAAGCGACTTTGTTTTATACTATGTGATATCAACAATTGGTCAACTCTTAACGTGTCATAAAGCATCGTAAAATCATAAATTTTTATGCTAGTGTAAAAAATTTGTTATTGGATTGCATACTAAAATAAGTCTACGCAATTACAACTCTGAACATTATGAGACTATGTGAAACTTTTACTACTTATTATCGGAATTAGCAATTTCTTGAAGTTCTTTACTAATCAACACTCCATGGCAATTTATCGTCGAGAATTTTTTTATTTTACGTTCACTATGTTATACCTCATCATAATTTGTACAATTTCAATGATGACAGCTCGAATCCAAATCCTCACTTTATAAAATTTAGAAAAGAAGATTAATTCTAGGGACATGATCTAAATATATTTATGGTATCATGGATGACGAAGATCGTCACAAAATAGAGTGGATATTAGAAGCAAACACAGTTAACGGCAATATTGCAATTGAACAAATAGATGATCAGAAAAATATTAACGAACAATTTAACTATCAAATTAAAGCTATTAGTGATAATCTAAATTATATTTACATAGTATTGGAATACTAACGAAGTTAGCATAGATTAGTTCTGTTAGTCCAAGTTAACACACAGTGTGATATTAATTGTATATTGAGACTAATATAGAATAAAAAAATCCTAATGACAAGCCCAAATATACTCATAAGTACAGATACACAACTTTTCAAACTTTAATAAGATCAAAGTTGTAATGTTCACTCAAAATGAAAATATGACAATTTTAATAAAAATTTATAGTTTATTTACATTCACACTGTAATAATAATAGTACCCAACGATTACTCTCCTCCCGCCCAACCGCCGCGAGGTGCGCAATCCGCAAACGAGCGGAATTAGCCGAGCCATAGAAGGTAAAAGAGTTTTAAGCGTTGCGATCTTAAGCTGCTCAGCATAAAAACTAGATTAAAATAAGTTTATTATTTTTAAAGGTTCGTTTAACTCAAAATTGGTTCTAGAAAATTTTAAAAGTAAATGTCGAAACTGCCTGGTAGAGCGAGCGGGAACGTTAAAATTAATATCAGATAAGAGAGATGAGCTACAGGCTGACCCATTCATGAGTTTTACAAGAAATATTATACCTCGAATTTTCCTACGACTTGCGGGTGAGGGAGATTTATAAGTTTTAAACGGTTAGAATAAGGGAGAAGATTTAACCTGGAATCCCAATGCAAATGATTTAAGGCAAAAAGTAAAAATTGTTTTTGAACGGACTCTAACTTATCCGAATGCACTTAGTAACTAGGTATCCAAACCACAGAAGCATACTCTAATATAGGCCTCACCAGAGATGTAAAAAGAATTTTTGTGGTAAGTGGATCTCTAAATTCTTTACACCAACGTTTAACAAAACTAAGAGCGTCTATAGTTTTAAAAACTGTATAAGATGCGTAAAGATTAAATTTGGGCTTGGGGTCCATAGTTACTGCCCGATTAACAAAACTGCATACTTGCTCCAACCTAAATTGTTGTATTACATATGAAGTAGGGTCTACATATCTGCGAGAAAAGCACATCGTTTTACATTTTTTAAGATTCAATGGCATGTCATTTCTATTACACCAAGAAACTAGGTTGTTTAAGCTTGTTTGCAACTGACATCTTTCTCTGTTTGAAGTATATGTTTATAAAGTTTTACATCGTCAGCATATAGTAAAACTCTTGAATACTTAACAACAGATGATATGTCATTAATAAATAACAAGAACAGAATTGGCCGAAGATGGCCACCTTGAGAAACGCCTGAAGGACGTTGATTATGTGTCATAAAAAGTATCGTTAAATATGACTTGTTGAATTCTATTACTAAGATAAGAAGCAACCCATTCTAGAAATATTGGTTGAAAACCAAGAAGATCAAGTTTATTCAAAAGAATTGAATGATTTACTTTATCATAAGCTTTACCAAAATCTGTGTATATAACATCAGTATTCTTATTCTCCCTAAAGCCCGTTGATACATGTGATACAAATTCAAGCAAATTAGTTATTGTAGATTTCCCTTTACGAAAACCGTGCTGAGAACAAGAAATTAGTGGAGAGATCCGGAAGGTTATGTCGTCTGTTATAATTGCTTCAAAAAGTTTAGATATTGCTGTTCCCCTATAGTTTTCAATAAATGACTTAAATCCACTCTTATGTAATGAAATTATAAACGACTTTTTCCATATCCATAGATGGAAATAGGCCTTGCATAAGAGATGAACTAAATAGTTTTGTTAGGGTTGATATATATTTTTAGCAAATTTTTTAAGAAAGCATGAGGGAATCATATCTGGGCCATAATTAAATGATTGTTCTAAAATATTTAACTGATATAAGACGTCTGCTTCGAAAATGGTAGGTGCTTTAATGACAGAAACTTGTGCTGATGCGGAACATTTTTTGGAGATTTTGGAGAGTAATTAGACCTAAAGAATTCAGCGAACATATTAGAAATGGTGTGATTGTCACTAGACATACTAGACTTATATTTCATAGCGGACGGAAAATTTTAATTCTTGCGTTTGGAGTTGACGAAACCATAGAACAATTTTGGATAAAGTATAATATTATTTTTTACTTAGTTTATATAATTATTATAACATATTTTGTTAAGTTCAGCAAATTGTCGACGCAATTTAGAATATTTTGAATAGTCAGCAACTGAACCAGTTTTTTTTAAGTTTAAAAGCACGGGATTTTCAATTTTTTGATTTACATAATTCTTCCGAAAGCCATAAATTAGAGCTCATTCTTTGAGTAACAACACACTTCGCACTTCGCATAGCACTAAATTCAATATTGCCACTGTAATCTGGCCAAGTTACTTTAGAAAGTTCATAATTAATCTTCTTAAATTAGCTTTCGCAAAGTTGAACCGAGAACAAAGGTCTTGTGTATTATTATGAGAAAAGTTGGCTATGATTTCAATTTTAATTTCCACAGCAGGATGATACGAGTCCTCTGGCCGAACCATAGGATCACATCGGACAACAGAGCGTTATCAACGTAAACCAGATCTAAAAACTTGTCAAACTTGAAAACATTGAAAATTGTCAGCGGATATGTCGATCTTAAACGACGAAATATCCTTGTTGTATTTGAAATTAAATGTCTGTCGGATGTCTGTATCGACCGTTTTTAATTTCAACGAGATATAACTTTTTATGTCATCGACTGTGGTATCCGCAGCAAGTCATGAGATAAAAAATGCCTTTTTCCGCGGTATTACAACTAAGTTTTTATTACCTGACTTGCAAGTATTTGGGGGCGGATCTTGAGAAGTATTCCGCTTACCATGTTTAGTAAAAGTGTTCTCTGTGTCCTGAGCAGACGGAACCTTCTCTCCTTGAGGACAAGGGAAAGAAAGATTGATGAGGTCAATGGTTTCAGTAAGGGTTTCAAGCTCACGACCAATCTCCTTGAGATTACCGCTCGCCCCCTTAAGTTGTCTGCATTTTAAGGAAGACCAGCGCAAGCCCTTACTATCAAGAATAGAATCCAATATTCTGCCTGTCAGTCCAGCACATTTAAGATGGGCAAGCCAGCAAGAAAAATTGCAAGTCATAATGACAAAAAACAATATTAAATAAAAATATAAGAAATTTTAAATAATAAAAAAAGTAAAAAGAGCAATGACAAAAATATTTATAACAAATAAATGCAATAAAAATAGTTGGTTATCAAAGGTAACAAACAATGTAGCGAGCAGTTTGAGATGCACTATAACACACGAAAAGTAAGAAACTCGCAAACAGCTGTGGACAAAGATGGAAACGAATAAAAACAAGAAAGAAATTTAAGTAAACAATATTAATTAACACTAACAATTGCACTATTTAAAAATGTAGCACAAAAACAAATTGAAAATGACTCGTCGGAATAAATTAAAATTAGCCAACACACAATTAAAGTAAATTTCAATTGCTCTAAAGTACAATATAAAGGTGATACTTATCTTAACAGATCACTTAATTCAGATAATTTCACCACAAAGTTTTAAATATTATATAAATTAAACGAATTTCTAAGAGCATGACTAAGAGTTTTGACTCAATTGAGGATATATAGTAAAAGCTGAATCGAAAAAGGCGTGATGGCCATCACGACGTAGGATTTTTCCACGTGCTATGATGATTGGAAAATTCGTTGGCTTTGGTTTATTGCAACTGGAGGTTATTACTTTGAATGAAATAAAATTAACAAAATTCACCTTTTAATTTTATCACATATTATAATCACGTTGATAGCTATACGAAACAAGTTGACGAAGTTAATTTTTTAAACTAAAGTCGCTGCTGCCGCTTATAACTAAAACTCTTAAAAGCGGTCGGAAGTCACGCCTTTCTAAAATTTCGTTTCTGCGTGGCATCAAAAGTATCAGTAACCCTTCAATCAATCAACCGAATATTTGATACTCTTGAAACTTGCATGGCAAAGCCAGGGAAATATTTTAAGGGGCTCTACCAGTGTAACACTTTCAAAAAAAAAAAATTATTTTTATTTACTTTTCCAATAGAATATATTTCCGTAAATAATATGTGAAATCGGGAACGTCGTATCTTGAATAGTTTTCGGATGGCAGCGTTCTAAAGAGCGACCGCTCGGAGATGCAAGCATATATGTATAAGTGAAACTTTAAATGCGTTTTTCTCGCGTCGCGACAATTTTCAAAATTGCTGGCATCATAACTCAACCAGAAATTGACCGATCGACTTACCGACCGATCAAATTAAAACTGAGTATTTTTTAATACTTTCACTATACAATGGACTACGATCTTTTTGATTGATTGAAAATTGTCAATTTCGCATTAAAAAACGACCATTTCCTTCCTAAAAGAACGATTTTTTTTTTCAAAATTACGCCATTTTGTTAATTTTTGATATTTTTCAAAGATCGTAGTTCATTGTATAGGAAATACCTTTAAGTTTAATAAACTTTTCAAATTTTTTGTTTTAGCTACTCATTCGGCCGGACTCATGCCAGCAGTTAGGGCACTTTTTTTTTGGCACCACAGCAACTCGTTTTCCAGAATCTTATCATTCTTCCCTTTTTCTACAAACCGTCATACCCATCGGACGTGTTCACGGACAACCTTTCACCTTGTTAAGTATTATTTAAGTATTTCTAAATAAACTATAAACATCCAAAACTGGTGACCCCGAACAAGTGAAACGAATCTACAAATGGAACAACAAGGAGAAAGCACCGCGCAGACATCTTCGCCCGCGAGCGTACGACCGGCAGCGCTGACGAATCAACCTCAAGGCATTCTGACCAGATCAGCAATCGAAGTGCATCAGCCCGATCTCCACGTGGATGCAGCAATGGTTCCTCGCATTAGCCCGCCTAATATGAACGACACCAACATCGAGTCTTATTTTTTGGCGCTGGAATTCTGGTTCGCTGCTACAGGTGTGACCCACGACGCACGAAAATACAATCTGGTCATGGCAAAAGTTCCACCAAGCAAGCTAATGGAGCTGAAGGCCATAATCGACTCTACTCCCTCAATAAATCGTTACGACTACATCAAGTCCAAACTTATAGCTCAATTCGCGGATAGCCAACAACGACGCGTACAACGTGTTCTTTCCGATATCCCATTAGGCGACTTAAAACCAAGTCAACTGTTCAACGAAATGTGCCGGGTGGCCGGCACAGCACTTTGCGAGACAGTAATAATCGACCTACGGGCCTCGCGTCTACCTCCTCACGCTCAAGCTGATGTGATCGCATCAAAGGGTTACGTAGCAGATAAAGTTGCTATTGCAGACGCCATTGGGGACTCTATGAATTTTCCAAGCACCGGCAACAGGCACCTCTACGCAAACTAACAATGAGTCAACCACGCTAGAAGAATTAAAGAAGAAAATCGCGCAACTGACGAGGCAAATCGAATCCATCAAAACGCATCGATCACGAAGCCGCAGCCGAAGCCGACCGAGACAAGAACGAAATACACGCCAGGAGTGCGCACAGGCAACGAATTATGCTGGTATCACCATAAATTTGGGGCCAACGCTCGAAATTGTAGGAAACCCTGCTCTTATAATAACAGGCAAAAGAGCGAATGACTATCCGAAACGAAAACTGCAGCGCCTATCGGTAACGGAACTCCTGCAGTCACACACCGCTTGAAACTCTTCGACGGACTTTCTTAATACAATTTTTTAATAGACACTGGGGCAGACGCATCGGTAATTCCCAAAATCACTCGAAAAAACAACATGAAGCCATCAACCGTTAAACTGTTTGCGGCAAACGGCACCCCGATTCCGTATACGACGAAGTGCTTCTTAAAATCAATTTAGGCTTAAGACGAGAATTCCTTTGGAACTTCCTCATCGCCGATGTTACGAGCGGAATTATTGGAGCCGACTTTATAAGTCACTATGGACTATTGGTTGACTTAAAAAAGAAACGATTAGTCGACAACCTAACTTCAGTGACATCGCCTGGAAAGCTCGTAAGTAACAATAAATTATCAATAAAAACATTCGACACGTCATGCGCATATGCAAGCCTATTCAAAGAGTTTAACAATTTAACACGCATGACACAACCCTGAATCCCAGCCGTATCCTCAGTCGTTCATCACATCGAAACTCGCGGCCCACCTCTATCTGCACGACCAAGACGCCTTTCACCAGATAAATTGGCAGCGGCTAAAGCAGAATTCGAAAGTCTAATCAAATTGGGCATCTGTCGCCCATCGAACAGCAGTTGGGCCAGCCCTCTTCACATGGTAATGAAAGCAGACGGTACCTGGCGATCTTGTGGAGATTTCAGGTCACTCAAGAGTGTAACAGTTCCAGACCGATATCCAATTCCATACCTATAAGACTTCACCTGTGATTTAAATGGTAAGACGATATTTTCAACGCAGCGCAAACACTACAAATACTCATACACGATGTCCTACGAGGACTAGATTTTGTATTTCCATACATAGATGACATCTGTGTAGCATCATCATCCATAGACGAACATCTATCTCACCTCCGTCAACTCTTCGAGCGCCTACAAAAACACAACCCAAGACTAAATGCTACAAAGTCAATCTTTGGAAAGTCCGAAATCACATTTTTAGGACACACCGTCTCAGCAGAAGGAATACGACCTCTAAAACAACGCGTACAAGCTATCAAAGATCTTGACAAACCAACTACAGTCAATGGTCTCAAACGATTCTTGGCCACAATAAACTTTTACAGACGCTTTATTCTACATGCAATTGAAGCGCAAATACCTCTTTTAGCCATGTGTCCCGGAAACAAAAAGAATGATCGCTCTAAGCTCCACTGGACTGAAATTACGACAGCAGCTTTCGAAGAATGTAAAACGCAACTTTCGAATGCATCTCTTTTAGCACACCCCTCGAGGAACGCCGAGTTGTCATTGTGGGTCGACGCTTCGGATAAAGCTGCAGGAGCTGTGTTACACCAGGTAACGGACAGAAACTTCGAACCCTTAGCATACTTTTCAAAAAAATTCGACAAAACGCAGGTACGTTACAGCACTTATGACAGAGAACTTACAGCAATATTCATGGCCGTTCGTCATTTTAAATACATGCTAGAAGGACGCATCTGTCATATCTATAGCGATCACAAACCACTAGATTACGCATTTCAGAAGATTCCTGAGAAGTGCTCCAACCGACAAGCTCGCCAGCTTCATTACATTTCCCAGATAACTACAGACATTCGCCACATGGAAGGGAAAGAGAATGTAACAGCTGACATGCTCTCCAGAATTGCGCAAATCCAAACAACCATTATAGACTACAACAAACTCGCTGAAGACCAAGAAGTCGATCAAAAACTCAAGCTTCTACTCCAAAACAACGTTAACTCATCGCTTCAGTTAAAATTATTCACAATACCCGGATGCGATAAACAAATAGTCTGCGACGCATCGACCGGAAACATAAGACCATTCATCACAAAGAAGTTCCGCTCTGAAGTGTTACGAGCTACCCATGGGTTATGCCACCCAGGTACTCGCGCTACAGCCAGACTACTGACAAGCAGATTTGCTTGGCCTGGAATTCAAAAAGACAGTATTCGCAAGAGCATGCGAACAATGCCAAAAGACAAAAATCACTCGACACACTTTTTCGCCTCTCAAACGCTACGAGTCCGGAGACTCGCGATTCGACCACATTAACATCGACGTTGTAGGACAATTTCCTTACATGTAGGTAATTGTTATTGCCTAACAATCATCGAACGCTTCTCGAGATGACCAGAAGCTATTCCTATACCCGATATGACAGCACCAACTATCGCAAAAGCTCTCATCGCCAATTCGATCGCAAGATTTGGAGTTCCAGCTGCCATTACATCAGATCGTGGACGTCAATTTACCTCTACATTATATTCAGAGCTAACAACATCGCTTGGCATAAACCATCTGAAGACAACACCATATCACCCACAAGCAAACGGTATAGTAGAAAGATGGCACCGAACGTTGAAGGCTGCAATTTTATGCATTAATGCAAGACTTAATGAACACCATCAGACCATCCACTACATCATGGCACAGTCCAAGGAAAGTATTGGTGCATCCCGATCTTGCGACGTACGAAAACGTTTTCGTCAGAAATGATTCAGTGCGCCCATCACTTTCAAAACCATACGAAGGACCTTATAAAGTTTTATCACGAGAGGAAAAGTATTACAGAATCGAAATAAAAGGAAAACCAGAAAATATTTCTATAGACCGATTAAAGCCAGCATATCTACCGAATGAAGATTTATCGCCACAAACTCACGGATCCTTATCAACTGGAGCAGAACGCCGACGAGTATCTTTCGTTACACTTTAGCTACGATCTTAACCGTTCACCCAGTCTGGAGGGGGATACTGTGGCAACGCCGTATCCACCGCTTATAAGCAACCCTTGTTACGTTTACAATACCATCCTTTAACAACCCTGTACTACCTTTTTCATTCTAGCCGTAAGCAACCCGTTTTCCAGAATCCTATCATTCTTCCCTTTTCCTACAAACCATCATACCGATAGGACGTGTTCACGGACAACCTTTCACCTTGTTAAGTATTATTTAAGTATTTCTAAATAAACTTTAAATGTAAATAAACTATAAACATCCAAATATATATATAACCGTATAGCTAACTCGATTAGTTTTGTATAATACGTACAACAATAAAACTATAATATAGCAACTGGTTGCAAGAGTATAAAGAAATCTGATGAATGTTCTCAATCATACCTCAACATTTTACTTACTTTTCAACTTAAATACATTTGATGGTATCACTCGATACGATTTTCTTAGAGAAATTTAGGCGAATGTTGATACTGAAAATGGATACTTATTTTACCGTAACGGTAAAAAGAAACTAAAGAAAATCTCATACAACCAAAGCAATTTGACAACAATAGAAGAAGACTCTGTTCCATTTCGCATTAAAACACAATTTCACGAAATGATTAACACACACATAAATGCATTTGCTGACCCAAATAGTGAACTACCATTTAACTCTAATGTTAAGGCTAGGATTCGACAGCAAACAATTGTTCCAATTTACACCAAAATCTATCCGTATCTGGTTTCAGTTGCGCCATTTATTAGTAACAAAATAAGATCACTTCCCAAAGACGGTATAATTAAAGTATCCTGTTCTCCATATAATTTCCCCTGATAATCGATTATAAGAAAATCAACGAACAAACAGTTCCTGATTTGGGAAATTAAAAATATTTTATCGCTTTAGAATTAAAATCTGGTTTTCATCAGATTGTTATGTGCGAAGAAGATAGAAAAAAACTGCGTTTAGCATTAACAATGAAAAATGCGAGTTTTGTAGGCTACACTTCGGTTTAAAAAAGACGCCAAGCATATTTCAGAGAGCGATAGACGACGTCCTGACATCGGAAAATGTTGTCACGTTTACACCGATGACGTAATGAATTATTCACCCGATGGGAACTGACATTTGGTTAGCATCGATTGAGTCTTAGGCAAGTTGAAAAAAGTGGGAAAAGAGTATCGACAGAAAAGTCGAAGTTTTACAAAACCGAAGTTGTGTTTCTAGGTTTTTTGATTTCATAAAAGGGTATAAGAACTCGTCCAGATAAAGTCCACGCAATTTTGAATTATAAACTTCCAACAACAATGCGCGCGTTGCGATCATTTCTAGGTCTATCAGGCTACTATTGTTGCCTCATAAACAATTATGCCGATATGGTAAAACCATTACCCAATATCTTCGTGGCGATAATGGACATGAAGGCGCAAAAAATTCGAAAAATTGTGAAATTATACTTAATTTTGAGACGCTAAATGCTTTCGAAAAAGTAAAGCCAGTTCGATCTGACAACGGATGCCGCGCCGACCGCCTTAGGTGCAGTTTTGTGTTAAAATGGCCGCCCCATTACAATAATTTCGAAAACTCTTTCTGCTACAAAACAAAATTACGCCACGAATGAACGAGAGCTTCTTGCTAAGTAACAAAACCATGTGGCTGACGTATCACGACATTCTCCAACCTTATCACACATGCCACAAAAGCTCATCCTGTAGCCAACACCCTATTATACGTACCTTTAGTATAGTATGAATATAGCCGCAACATACCATGTACTTGTCTTTTGTATACTTGATGTTTTGAATAAAAGAACGATCGACGATCGCTGCTCCGTAGCGATCTAAAATAATATTTTTTTATTTTTCGCGCAAAGTGAAATATTAATAGACGCCCAACGTGGGGCACACATCATAAAAGGATTCGGTTGATAAAATCCTTACGCGTGTGGCTCCAAATAAAGTGAAGGATGTATATCCTATATTAAAGGAAAAAATCGTATAAGGATTTAGAAAAGATAAACAGAAGTCATATAAAGAATCATCAAATAAAGTGAAGGATATATACATATAACAAAATCACACACAAAATCATGGCTACGTCAGCATACAATGCACTTCAGACAATCATCATCAACCTTTCACAAAGATTATCTCTGGGGGAATCGGGAATACATAGCGCATCCACTCCTGTTCACGAACAATTATGCAACTATAATCATCCGACGTCCGAAGTTGATCTAAATATCTTTAAGTTACTGAGTACGTTCACCGGTAATTATTACGAATATCTGACCAATGCCCTCTAGACGTATAAAAGGAAGAAATGATGAAGTTTCGGCAAAACATTGCATGTCTACTTCGATTAACTAAATCAAGCCCTTAATGTAGTGCTTTCCAAAACTGATAATAACTCAGAAACGAATATGTAGTTAATGCGTTATCTAAAGAAGTCCAATCGCAAGCCGTACGAACATTCATATCGCGATTGAGAAGCATAGCTACAAATAATGCTCTCTACTCTCGCGCTTGCCTAACACTGATAGAAGCATACGACATAGCTCGTACAATGCATCATGAGTCCCATTATAAGTAACTTGAATATATACATTCGCTGCACCACAATCACAGCACAGAACGTACGAACCAATGGACGTCGACTCATCAGCCCAATATAGATGGCCAACGCGAAGGAACTACAACGTACAATATCAGCACCAGGCAATCAGCAAAAATCAGGCCTCCACCCCAAAATCAATTTCGACAAGCAGTTCAACACATTGGTAATCAATTTAAACGAACAAAAAGAGACTCAGTACAACACCAGAAAAAACACAAAAAGAAAATCAAATAAATGATGAACAACACGAAATACAATCCCTCTACAACGAACCATCTAGCGAAATCTATGACGAACAGCAGCATTTTTATAAGGCATTACAGACTACCCACCTTACAAAGAATAGCACCAGATGGTAAACCCGTGAACATATTAATAGACTCAGGTGCGACCAGTAGTTATATTAAAAAAAAACTTATCCATTTACTAGAAGTTTACATACGTTTAGAAAAACCAATTAATATCATTACGTTACATGCAAGTTTCATAACTACAGACAAAAAAATAATAAATTTTGTAGGATTTGAACTTGGAAATCTTGAAATGAATGAATTAATTAATTTTGACATAATATTAGGCGAAGATGCCCTTAGAAAAATTAAGGCACAAATAAACCTTTTTTAATATTCCATAAAGTTTACGAAAGTGTCATACCAAATCTAAAAGTTAAACTATAGGATAGGAGATAAATATTATGAACAAGAAATAAAAGAATTAATGAGAAATAATTACCAAAACGAAATGTTGCCATTCACTACAACAATACAAGCGGAAATAAGGGCTGAAATTAGGGAACCCTTTTGGGTCCGGCAGTATGCGGATTTTGTTAAAAAAAAATTCAGAAACTAGTTCCAAATAATATTATAAAAGAAAGCAAAAGCCCATATAACCCACCTATATAGACTGTGTCAAAGAAAGGAACAGATGAAAACGGTCAACCAAATGAAATAATGGTTATCGAATTTCTAAAACTAAATAAACAAACAGGACTTTTTGGATCTGGCGATGATTGCCTATCCTTATGCAAATAAAATAAATAATTATTAATTTTTTTAATGTGGCATTCATTTTATATGCCTCTGCCACGCTGTGAAAATGACGCCTTTTCCCATATAGCACAATTTTAAATTGATACCAGATTCGTTCAGTTTCCCGTACACAAATCAAAAAGCAATTAATATAACGGGATAAAACTTTGCAAAAGTAATGCCCTTAGTGTGTGCCACCTTATGACCAAAAATTATTTAAATCCAACAAAAACTGCCTAAGCCCCTAGGTACCGAATATTTGGTACCTATAATCGACTTTTGACCGAAAATATCGGTCAGTGTGCGAGATATACATATAATAAAAAATCAGGGACAGTCCTTCTCTGATAATGATATGTCTGTATGTATGTCAAAAATAGGTTGAATTAGACCAATACTTCCCTTAGCCCCCATAAACTTAATATAAAGATTTTCGAATTTCCGGGTGACTTTGTACCGCATAAATCGGCCAATATGTGAGTTATCTTAACGGAAATGAGAAAACATATTTTACTCATAAGGGAGTATCTTTGTGCCTAAAATATATAAGATTTAAACGAAAACTTGACTTACCCCTCGTATAACTAATATCAAGATTTACGAACATCTGTCTGACTTTACCTTATATGATTCATTTTTTAGTAAGTGGCATGGTAATAATATTTGGTATTGGGAAAAAAAGATAAAATCTCGTCCATACTATTCCAACTACATAACTTATTGTTTTCGTTTTTCTAACAAACTTTATGTGTCTGTCAGTATAGGAGAAATATGTATGTATATAGTATATGTATGTGTATGATTTAATAGTATTATGGTTTATTGATTTAAATGAAATTAATTACACAAAAGTTTAAGTTTAGTTATCAAAAAAGTTAAATACACCTGACGTTGCTGCTGACTCTTCGCGTTCTGTCTCTTCGCGTTCTGTCTCTTCACTTCTTCGTGCCAGGCTGTCCTCTTTTGTCTAGCGTTGCCACCTTCCATTTAGTTATCCTGATCGTCATCTGTCTTAGTTGATGAAAGTCATCTTCTCCATGTTCGACGTAACGCTACAGTTTCATATGATCTGCACTTTTTTAACACAATATAGTTTTAGTAGAATATGATCGATGCAATGTAGAAAATCCTTTTTTTTATTCAGCTTCTAGTTATGCATAATCCATTCTATACAGTTTTTGATAGTCTGCTGAACTTTCTTTTCGAGATGTGGAATGTAATAGATCTGCCGTATAGCATGAATGGTTTTTTTTCCAACCCATATGCCCAAATCTGTGCGTTTCCCTTATTATTTCGCCCTCCATCTTCTTCGATACCACCAATAAATCTTGTCCGTCAACTTGCTTGTAGATTAACTTTTTTTTATTTTATAATCGTGGCATATCTTTTTTTCCGTTAGTTTGCTAGAAAGTCGCACAATCTGTCACCAAGGTAAACTCTGTGCCAATCAGGTAGTGACTTTTTGGATGTTAAATAAGCTGCTTTATCTTCAAGGAAATAGCTGTGTAACTTCCTCTGGTGGGGAAGTCTTTTTACTCCAATAGAAAGCAGGATGCCACTTTCCGTCATGCAGCTTCAAAAGTGTTGTGCCAAAGCCATGTTTCAAGGCATCGACATGTAACTGCGTATTAGCATTCTGCTTTTATATTAGTAAAACTGGTTCCAACGCAAGTACCGACTTCAGGTAATTGATCACTCTAACCTCTGTCTCTCCAATCTGAAATACTGTATCTCTCTTAAGCAGTTCTGTTAATGGTCTAGCAAGTTTATCGTAGTCTCGGATAAATTTTCGAAAGTATCCGGTTAAGCCCAGGAACGCCTGTATGTCTCGTAGGTTTTTTGGTATCGGGAAGTTTTTGACTGCTTTAACTTTAACTTGCCCAGGCCAGACGCGCCCGTCTTCAACGTCCTATCCAAGAAAAACAATTCGATTTTTTTGAAATTGGCACTTTGCCCACTTAATTTCTAGAGCATACTGCTGCGCTTGTTGTAATACCCGTTGCATATTGCTTAAACATTGTTGTTCTGTACGCCCAAAAATTACGAACATCCTATGTATGGTTATTTGCTTATTTTTATACAAACAGCTGTTCATTGTTCACAATTTTAGTTCTATTATATTTCTAATGATATGAACTTTACTAATTCGAGTTTACAAATACTTGTAGATTTGCAACTCGCAATCGTATTGCTCCTATTAGGTTCATCGGGTGAAAGTGCTTCTGTACGTAAAATCGCTACAACTTTTGGTGTGGGAGGTGGAGGTACATTGACCAATATCTTGATTTTTGATGCTTTGTGATGCTTTTTGATGCTTTTTATTTCGGTTTTAAATTGCTGATTGTCAACAAAAAACAGCTGTTAACAGCAGATTTTCCAATAAGAAAATCTAAATGGAAATGCCACTCGCTTAGTTCTGTAAACAAGGGCCTAGGTTGGTCAGAGTTGGTTATTTTAACATACCGCATTTTGTTGTTGTTTACTTAATCACATAACCACATAACCCGATGACCACTTTATCGTGAAAAGCCTAATAGTTAACATAGTGCACCAAAACGGCGGGAGAGCTGCAAAAACCAAATGAAGCTCTGTTAAATTTGAAAGGTCCATGACGGTAAAATATTTTGCGGCTTGGATTTTTTCAAGTACTTCCTCAACAATTGGTACTAGAAACCTATCTTTTAACACCATTGTATTTATTTTACGAACGTCTACGCATAATCTGTAACGACCTTTTTTTTTCTTTGCCAATACCACCTTGCTAGAGATCTCTGAGCACGACTCACGTATAATGTCTTTCTGTAACCACTAACCTACTTGTTCTTTTACACATTTTCTTTTAGTTATTGACAAACGAGTAGGAAACTCACGGAAGATGATATCATTATTTTTTTGGAACAATATTCAACTTAATTGGACAGTTCAACTGAAAAAAACTCGGTTTATAGTTTTCAATTAGTTCGACAATTTTCTTGAATTTAGGTTTAACATCTACTTCATTGTACCCACTTATAAAATTAACATTACAAGCACTTGCGGTATCTTCAATCTAACGAAAGCGATAACCACCATTGACGTCCATTGTTACAACAAATTTTTTTAAGAAAGAACATAACCCGGCGACGATAACTTGCGTTACAAATCATTGTAGGAACCTAAATGTAACAAATCCCATCATTTTCACCCATATATACACAGGCGAAAGCTTATAGAATGACAGAAATTACGTTAAGAATGCCATAGAATGAGGAAGACAAAAGGCCAAAGCCCAGGCACTTCATTAGGGTTTCCTAAATATTCTACTACTAAAACGGCCAAATACCTTAAAAAGGCTAAGAGTGTGTTGCTATGTTATGCTATACATTTTATTATTTTAAGTAGATTTTTGTTAAATTTTCAAATATATTTCGATTTCTAAAATTCATAAAGATGTAATTTACCTAGTTTTGATTAAAATGTTATTTATTGTATCAAAATATTGGTAAATCTTTCTTATTTTATTGAAAATATTTGAAGAATATATCTATTTTTGTTTAACCGAACACCCAAAATCTATTGGTAACGCGCATATATTGCAACCTCTTGACTATTTTTAAGTAATTTTATTTAAATCTCTGTGTCGAAAAATCAACTATTTCGATCAGGCGACCTCAGCTGTTGACGACCATATGATTCTTTTGTTACTTGTATGATTTTACAATGCTACAAATTCACCTACCACATCTGCGGCGACTTCGCATAAACCATATGTATACATAGTAAAGCGAAACTTTTCTGCAACTTTCATGTGATAAATATTTGCTCATACACACCCATACGTATTGACGACACGTCTGCTCCAGTGTCTACCAAACTGAACAAGTTTTCGTGCTTCATTCGCTCTTTGTTAAATAAAATGTTGATATTACACCTATACTCGGCACACTGCTTAGCCATATGGCCAGTGCCATTAGATTTATAACACTTTGTGTCTTGTTTGCAATCGACCCTTTTATGTTGTGTTGAACCACAATTAAAACAATGCTGATTCTTACGCTCTACGTTACTGCTTCAATTTGCTCACGACCACCTCCTGCATGTCGACGTTTATTTGCTTCGTTAGGCTTAACCAACGGCTGGATCAATTCGTATGCTTTGATTAATTCTTTATAAGTTCGTGCGCTATATAAGGGATATTTTTGCTCATTCGACTCCGTCAGCTATGTTCGAGATCACTGATTCCTCTTCTACATTACCTACCGCTGCTATTTTGCGCATCTGAAGAACGTACTCATGGAATTTGTCTAATGCAAGTTTTCGAGTCGTTGACTTAGCTGTTTATGTACCTCTGTGCTGCTCGGTGTTTTATCATACTCTTCCAGTAATGTAATTCACAACGACTCATAGCTGGGTACTGTAACATTTTCTAAAACCAATGCTGTTGTGCCTTTCATTTTATTGCGTGCGTTGACATACTTTTGCCTGGGTGTCAAATCATAAGCCTCAGCATTTTCATCGACATTAGCAATCCACTGGCGAATTGGAATAGATTCCCCATCAAAGCAAGGTATAATTTTCGCGAACGCCTCAATTGATACATTGTTTCCACAAACAATTTTAATAATTTTCCAACGTCGTTACTACTGGCCATGTTGCTTGCTTCTTCATTTTTCTTCTCTCCTTTTTCGTCGAAATCTACGTTGATCTGTTCTTTTTCGTGTGTATCAACTTCGTTGACTGCTGCTTCGTTCCAGTCGCTACGCTCGGTGCCTGCTCTAGTTCAATCGATTTTATTGGAAGACATATTTTGCCGGCTCTAAATTGTCACTTTATATTTGTTTACATTCCATTTACAAATACAGTTGTCAGTTGATATTGTCATATTAGGGGGATTCTCTTGCTCTTGCAAAATCCTTCGTTGTGATGGCCATCACGTCTTTTTCGATTCAGCTTTTTTTTATCCTCAATTGAATCAAAACGGTGTCCTCGGAATGGTCATTTGAATTTGCCGAATAACCAGAAGTTACACGTAAGTAAATCAGGCGAATGCGGAGGTTGCGGCACGATATCAGTTGAAAGTGTGGCGAAGTGATCACGAATAACCAATGCAGTATAAGATTTTGCATTATCGCACTTCCTGGTTCAATAAATTCAGACATAGTATAAATCGAAGAGTTCACTTTTAGAGCCTCACAAAACGACGCTTATCTCAAATACTAATGAATATTTTGACGTGAAATTTAATATAGTTGTCACTAACAGTCCTACCAACTTACCTATTCGAGAAACACTCGAAGTATAAGTTAACAGAGTCGTTCCTCCTGTCACGTATGCTGGGTTAAGTCACCGACATTGGCGCACATTCATACATACATCATCATCCGCATTATGGTCATGATCACCAGCGTAATCAAATGGGCTTGACAACTGCGTACCAACGCTCTCGATCTTTTCATGTTTTCGACGCGCTTAAATATCGGGACTACATATTATAAAAAATGCACCCACGCTTACGGTAGCCAACCCAAGCTCTTTATGCTGCAACAACACTGAGATAATGCAGGCTAGTTTTTTACCGACAATATATCGGGACTATGATAAAAATATACCCACGCTTACGGCAGTTAAGCCGACACCTAAGCAGACTAGTTTTGTAAGTTTACGAGTTAGAAACAAGCAGTTTAAGAATTTAATTGTAAAGTTGAGCTGAAATAGGCGAGTTGTATCGCCATCAATAAATCAGTCAAAAAGGCAATTATTAACTTATAAATTAAGAATTCACCTTTCAATTTGATCACAGTAGGGAATATGAAAAAATTATAAAAAGCTCCCCTTAATTTTTTTAATATTGTGCAACTATTCTTATTTTCATTATTTTTATTCAACTTCCGTTAAAAATTATTTTGCACTCCTCATTTCAATGTGTTATAATAGCATGTTTTTGAGTTTTTTTAAATATTTAAGCGTTGAAATTTTCATTCTAAGTCGGATGCCACCGAAAAAATGTAACCTCAACAGCGCGAGTTGCGTCATCAGATGACTCCACCACTTCTGCCCCAGCCTCATATAAGAAGCATGTTTACAAAAAAAGAATATCTAAATAATACTTGTAAATATATGCATGTATTTTGCAACTATAAATACATATACACAAAAGTTGCAAAATAGCATAAATACGGTACCATGATCGTGTATATACAAACACACATTTATATACATATATCTATACATGAATAAACGTTCTTGGTATTGTATTACCTAAATATTAAATTGATTACTTAAGTTATGCCGGGTCGTTGACAGTAATAATGAAATGTCGAATCAGCACAACGGCTCTAAGTAAATTACGCCAGAGAACTTAGAAGTATAGAGATGGGGCAGGTTCGGCTGTGAACATTTGATAGATTCACATTAGGGAATTCGCCGCATTTGTTAACATTGTAGGTCGGAATTCGCCTCGCAATTTTAACATTTTTTACACTTCTCTCACATATTCTAACCGAGAACATGAAGAGACAGAAATATATGTATTTACGGCATATGATGACATGGCATATATGCCGAAGCAGAGAATAGGAAGAGACAGAAATACACTCTCAACGAAGAATTTCGTTTTGCTTTTCGTTTATATTTTATTTCATTTTGAACAGCGAAAAATGTGTACAAAACACACCTCTCACACAGACAACATAAACAAATTTTTTATGTTCTTGTCTCACATGCCCAAGAATATGAAGAGACATAAATATATGTACGCATGGTCCTTATGATGCTCCCAACAACAGCATTGTGATATTTTCATGCTTAAATTTTTCTTTCAACTTGGGAATCGCAATGTATGCAAATATGTATGCTTTTGGTTTTGCCGTCAGCAATTCAATATTGACATGTAAACATAATTATGATATGAGTATAATTTTGTATGAATGCATGCATAGTAATATTTATAGTCAATTTGGACTTGCATCTTTAATAATTTTCTTTGATTTTTACATAATATACTATTCTAATAAATATTTTTGTGTTATATTATATTTCCTACTAATAGAAATTAAATTTATCACAACAATATATACATATGTATGTATGTATGCATGAATGTACATCTTCTATTATATTAATCTTATGTCTCTGCACATGCTCATATTATAATCGCATGTGCGTTATGTATACGCATGTGCGCATTCAGAAATTCAAATCATGATTTTATCACTTATCAATATAATGTATTACATGCGCGCGAGTTAATTTATTTACTCGTTATGAATAAAATAAATATAATTTTGAGTCAGCCAATGAGATTGGTACTGACTGATCCTTTATTCGTTTAATAATTCACAGTATACACATGTACTTAAGTATTGAATATATTAAACTTAAACTGTACCTTTACAAGTGGTATACAGAACTTGTTACTCGGCAGTCGATAATGATAAAGTGACCACGAGGCTATTGTTCCAGTTGCTTATATAGGCTATGCTTATCGCTGCTCATACTATTGAGATGCTAGTTGTTTACTAGTAAATAATTATTTGGGTTGTTTTTGTTTGTTGTACTGATAGTGCGCTTCTATTGTTCTAAGATAAAGTTGTTTTGATGATTTTTCTTTAATGTTTACTGAAAGATAAGGTTGGGGTTAAGGGTTAAAGTATTAACTCGCGCATTGATCTGCATGTTCATGCATTCATATATATTTATATGTACATATATTTGCATTCACTTCCGAACAACTAATGCATAAGCATACAAACATACATATGCGTACACATGTGAATATGTCACCAACAAAATATCTAAGCATTGTTCTACAAAAACAACAATTGCCTAAATAGCATAAGCACCACAAGTCAATATGGCAGCCAAATTGGCGAAGCTCAAATGTAGTAAATTTTACAACAAAAACGATTTCATTCATAAACGCAGGCGCAAATTCCACAAACGACCTCGCTTCATTCCTAACAACAGATGCCGTAACATCTCCCCGAGCATGCCTTTGCCAACAAGCGTCTTTACGCGACGATGGCAAAAGCCAAAAATCATAAATTGAACATCTTCTGGTGTTTGTTCTAAGAAAGAAGTGACAAAAGTGGCAACATAGCCGTTGCCGATTTACAATATTTGTCCAAAATATTTTTTCGTGACTCGCAAAAATCTGCGTCGATATGTATTCACGCTCTTACATACGTATACATACATACATATTTACGCTGGTTTGTAGGCGGAGCTGTACAGCGGCAAGGGAAGCGGTGACAATTGGCGGCCATTCGTTTATTTTTTTCGGCACAGCTTGGATTTTCTATCATCACACAAGTGCTGAACACAATGAGCGCGATAGACTGCAAGCGACATTTGTCAAATATTAGAATACACACGTTCTTAGGGACACATTTATTGAGGCAGCTTGTCAAAACGCCAGTTTCGGCCATTGGTTGACCGTGACAACGGAGATGCGAAAGATGTGTGCGACACTTGCTATTATGAATGTATGTGTGGAAATATTAAGACACACATTTAATATAAAAACATTTATTGATTGAAAAGATCTTAAAAACACTTGTATTTCTGATGGCGTCGGTACGCTTCTTAAAACTGTAAACTAAGGATAGGAATTCAGTTGGAAACTGTAAATTTCCAAGAACATACAGAGAATGAAGTAATAGAAAAATAATAGAATAACTGGCAAACAGTGCACCCAGATGTGATGCATCTTGTTAGTGTGCTCACAGTACTCCCCCTCAAATAAAGTCCTGCTGGACTTTTAAGGTGTTGGTTGTGAGTTGTCTGTTAACTCAATGTATGCTGGCTTCAGCATGTCGATTGAGACTGTTTTGTCTGCCCCATTGATTCTGATGATGTAGGTTTTGTCGTCTACACGCTGGATGACTTCATGTGGGCCAGTGTATGGTTGTTGCAGAGGCTTCTTGATGGAGTCTACTCTCTTGAAGACGTGGGTGCGCGTGTCAAGGTTAGGAGTAGGAACAGCTTGTGTTTGGTGTGATGAGCTGTTGGTGTTGGCCTGATTGCTTGGATGATTTGCCTGTATTTCCTCACGAATGTTTATGGATCACCTGGTGTGCTTGCTGTATCAAAGAAATCACCGGGTATACGCAGTGTAGTCCCGAAAAGCATTTCAGCAGGAGATACTTTCAGATCTGGTTTGTATGCGGTTCGGAGTCTTAGTAGAACTGACGGTAGCATGTGCGGCCAAGGTGTGTCATTGTGTACATGATAGCCGCCTTGAGTGTGCGGTGCCACCGTTCAACCAGACCATTCGATTGAGGATGATACGGTGTCGTTCTGATACGATGAATGCCCAGCATTCGTGAGAGTGAGGTGAACTGTGCTGATTCGAACTGCAGACCTTGATCAGTGGTGATTGTCAATGGTGTACCGAATTGACAAATCCACTGAGTGTAAAAGGCGTGTGCAACTGTCTCAGCTGTCATGTTGTTGAGTGGTATGGCGTGTGGCCATCTGCTGAAGCGGTCAATGATCGTCAGACAGTAGCGAAGGTCCTTGACTCTTGGCAGCTCTATAAGATCCAGGTGGACGTGCTCGAAGCGATTGTCTGGTACGTCAATGTGGTTTGGTGAGGTGCGATTGTGACGATGGACCTTGGAACGTTGACATGGTATTCAGTGTCTGGACCAGAGGAGTGCGTCTTTTCTAATACCTGGCCAGACGAATCTTCCGGTGAGTTCCTTGACTGTGGCCCTGCCTCTAGGATGAGAAAGATCATGGATGATGTCAAAGGCCTGGCGTCTGAGTGGCTGTGGAAGATAAGGTCGCACAATATTATTCGTCACATCACATAGTATATCATGACCTTCAATGTTCAGCAGGTGCAGCTTGAGAGATGTGCTGGATTGGAGATCATTAAGCTGGTCATCTTGGAGTTGTGCCATCAAGTTTGGTTGGCATGGTTATGGCATTATTTCTCGAAAGTGCATCAGCTACGACGTTTTCTGTGCCCTTGGTATGGAAAATCTGAGTTGAGAACTGTGAGATGTAGTCCAATTGACGTAGTTGGCGAGGTGATGTCTTGTCAGCACGTTGAGAAAATGCGTAGATGATTGGTTTGTGGTCGGTGAAGATGCTGAAGTTTCTTCCCTCGAGAATGTGCTTGAAACACTTGATGGCGGCAAAGATGGCTAGAAGTTCACGATCGTACGTGGAGTATCTGGTCTCTGCTGGACTGAGCTTGCGGGAGAAAGCCATGCTACGACATGCCATGAGTCTTTGTGTCGCTGTTCAAGAACGCCCCCAATGGCTGTATCCGAGGCGTCGGATCTCAATGAGAGAATGGCGTTTGGTACGAGGAAAGCCAGGCGCGTGGCTTGGATGACACTTTTCTTGAAGTCTTGCCAGGCTTGATCTGCAGAAGGTGTCCACTGGATTTTAGTGTTGTCCTTCTTCTTGCCATGTTTGAGAAAGTCCGTCAGTGGTGATTGTATCTGGGCCGCTTGAGGGATCGCTCGCTGGTAGTAGTTGACGATTCCCAGGAAACGACGTAGATCGCTGACGGTTTCTGGCTTTGTGTAATCGGCGATTGCTTGCGTGCGTTCGGCGGGTGGAGTGTAGCCGGCTTTGTTGATAGTGTACCCCGGGTAGATGACTTCAGACTTGCCAAACTGGCACTTCTTTGGATTGATGGTGAGATGATGTGCACGCAGGACTTCAAAGATGGTGGTGAGATGTCGTAGGTGCTGTTCGTGGGACTGAGAGTAGACCATCAGATCGTCTATGAAGCAGCCCACGAAGTCTAAATCTCTGAGGATGTTGTCCATATGTCTTTGAAAAGTCTGCGTGGCATTGCGTAGTCCGTTTGGCATACCCAGAAATTCGAAAAGTCCAAAAGGGGTGGTTACAGCTGTTTTGGCAAAGTCTGACTTGGCTATGGGTATCTGGTGGTAAGCCCTGACTAAGTCGATGGTGGAGAAAATCCGTGGAGACGCTGGAGAATGTCATTCCCATGAGGGACTGGATATCGATCTGGAACTGTATTTGCGTTTAGTTATCGATAGTCACCTGTGGAGCGCCATCCACCTGTTTTCTTTGGTTGATGGACGGATCACGCCATGATGTAGCAGGAGGTCAAAGTCATCTTTAGCTATTTGTAGTTTCTCGCCGGTGAGACGCCGTGGGCGCTCAAATACTGGTAGCCCAGTTGTCTCAATGTGATGAGCGACTTGACTGTCAGTGGCTGTGACAGGATTGGTGCTGGGATGAGTTATGTCGATGAATTGGTTGAGTAATTGCAGGTATTTGGCGTCATGTGCACCAGGACAGATTGAGCGATCGATTGTTGAAATGCTGTGTACCGTGGCCTCAGATAGTGTGCCCTGAGTTGTACATGACGAGGTTGTATCGATGAGACATCGTCCTTTGAGATCTAGAAGCAATGCAAAGTGGACCAGGAAGTCTGCACCGAGAATGGCTGACTTGACATCTGCGATTATAAAAGACCAACAAATGTACGGCGAAGATTGAAATCAAGGGTGATGACTTTTCGACCGTAGGTTCGGATAACGGTGCCGTTGACTGCGAAGAGAGTCAGATCATCTTCTGTGGGCGTGCGAGTGATGGCGGACTTGGGCATGAGAGAGATCACTGATCCAGAATCGACAAGAAATCTCATGTTTGTTGTGCGATCATGAATGTGAAGGCGATGCTCTCTGGTTGGTGGTGTATTAGCCTCTATGCTGTCGCCGGCCGCCTGGATGGTCGACAGCAAAGTTAGTTTTCCGCCGATGAGTCGAAGGTGCAAGGACGCTCGCACTTTTTGGCTCTGGACCCATAGAGACGGTTATAATAGCAGAACTTCTTCTTGTCTGAGGCAGGCTCTTCCTTCGATGATGACTGCTGGAAACGGCCTGATGCAGGTTGGGGTCGGTCTCGACTAATTCCCTGGTCCTTGATACAGGTCACCAGGTCGGCTATGGCAAGTTTAAGGCCTGACAAGTTTTTTGCCATGCTGGTGAGCAGAGTATTTTCGAATTTGTTGCCCCTGTGTGCTGCCTGGGCAGGCTGGTGATGTGTAGCCATAACGGAATGGCCAGCCTGGTTTTCCATTAGCTCGTCTGCAACTTCAGCAAGCTCATCTGGAGGGGCATCTCTGAATAGTTTGAGACACCGGCTGGTTAATGGTGGTAACAATGCCAACCATTTTATACGCAGTAAGTCCTCTGAGGCTCTGTCGCCCATGAGAATTATGAGCTGGCGCAGGAGCTGGCTAGGTTTTTTTACCATCGAGTTGAACCTCCGGAAGCGCTCGGTGAAGCTGGCGGTCGCAGGATTCTGAAAACCGCTTCAATATCTCGTCCTTCAGCTTCGCGTACTTGTCGGTCTCTGGTGGATTCTGCAGGAAGTCCGCTAGCTGTAACATTGCATCAGTGTCCAAGGCACTAACGATTTGATTGTAACGTGATGCGTCATTTGTGATACGGGCCACCTGTAACACTGCTTCAACCTGAACAAACCACAAACGAGGCGGGATGGACCAGAACTGCGGGAATTTGCAACTGGACACAGCTACAATTGATGCAGTGTTCTGGGCATTATCGGCGGGTTCACCGATGGTCAGAGTTGGGTCGTTTGTGGTCATTTTCGAGGAGATTGATGTCAAGACGTTTGAATTACTGGTAGACGCATTTGGCGAATGCTCTAATGGCATGTCAATGAATCGATTGAGAGCACGTGGTCACTGGTTTGCACAAATTTTTAGACACTGATGAGTGTGAAATTACAACGAGCGTGAATTTGCAATTAATATTAACGTTTGCACTCATTTGTACTTTAACGCGTGGAGAGACAAAGTTTGATCCAATTTGATCACGTCGGGGTCACCAATTATGTGAAAATATTAAGACACACATTTAATATGAAAACATTTATTGATTGAAGAGATCTTAAAAACACTTGTATTTCTGATGGCGTCTGTACAAAAAGTGACGCTTCTTAAAACTGTAAACTAAAAATAGGAATTCAGTTGGAAACTGTAAATTTCCAAGAACATACAGAGAATGAAGTAATAGAAAAATAATAGAATAACTGGCAAACAGTGCTGCCAGATGTGATGCATCTTGTTAGTGTGCCCACATATGTACATATGAACGTGGCTCGCATTTGCTTTCATAAACATACAGACAAATGTACCAAAGAAATAATATATGTACATATGTGTATGCCATAGAAATTCTATTGGTACAAATATGGAAATGATAACGAAATAATGCGAGTATGCATATTTCATGAAGGTCATTAATTTTTTTGAAGAAATGAAAGGAACGAATAGAAGTGTTTATATGAGCACATTTAACTTCATTTTATAATAGTCGAAATTAATATAATTTTTGAAATAATAATTTATTGAAAATTATTTTTTATTTAATTTTATAACATAAAATTTTGACCATTTTTCGGAAAACAATGATTCTTATAACACAAAATAATCACGCATATGTGACAGTGGTTCATATAATACAACATAAGCATGCATATGTCACTGAGAGAATGCTTTTTTACGTTTTCTGTGTGAGTTTGTATATTTTTCTACAAAACAATTCTCTTTATTTATTCTCAGTCATTTTACATATATATCTGGCACTGCAAGTGCTCAATTCTGCTAAATAGCAGCGAGAACGGCGAATTTCCTAATGTGATTCTATCAGCTCTGTTAGCCGCGCAATCGAACCATCATACACATTTCGATTTGCACCTTCTCTATACTTTTAAGTTCTCTGATTACGCTAAGCATAGTTTAACCCTGGTCGAGACCAACGGTCTGATACACTTAGTCGAGACCAATGGTGCTTGGCTAGGCCAAGTGGTGTTTACAGACATTTGTATGGAAATACGTGTTGTATTTACGCTCATATAAGTACAATATAGATACATTTTTGAAATTTCTTACCTATCGATTTGGTTGAAATCAAATTGACTGCCTTGTTCACGCTTGGCGTGGCAATAGCAATCACAAAAAATGTAACATTTTGAAAGAAATTACATTTTTTCTTAACCTTTTAAAACACTCTAGGTGGATCAAATAAATTGCACCGGTTAGGTAATTTAAAGAGCTTTCAGGAAATGTATAATTCGCCCCCAAAGCGCCACCGGGGGCGTGGCAATAGACGAAAATGGGTTTTCACCATGTCCCCCCATTTGTTTCACTACAGTTGGGGGGGGGCCGGGGGGATCAAAACGATTTTGCAAGTTAGTTCACCCCTGGGGATTTCAGGAAAGCCCTCAACCCTCCTCTATCCCAACCAGGGGCGTGGCAATAGCGTTCCCAAAAAATGTGATATTTTTCTTAACCTTTTAAACGCTCTAGCGGACCTAGATAAACATACAAACCAATTTGGACATGTAACAAACACAGAAACATACCAAAGTTCATATATTTTCATACAAAATATATAGCCAAGTACCATTGGTGCAATAAGGTGTAATATTATAATATCCTTTTTTCGTCCTTTTCGATACGATATCCCTAAATTTTTTTCTGAATTCTATAGACAATAAAATTTTGGGAAGCTACCTGGAAGCGCAAGTCGTTTGCTACAATCTTAATATATTTAAATAACATTTAAAAACAAAATATGCCTGTCCAGACCCAAGGGTCTCGATGAGGGTTGAGAATGAAATGATATAATTTAATAAAGAATCTGACGGAAAAGCGCACAGTACGGTGAATCGAGGTCTTTTATTCATAAAAACCTTTTCTGTTACGACAACAGAAAACGTAATCGCCGAAACAACCAAAAACGTAGACCCGTGGCCCGTGTCAGCTGATACGACATATCTTATGGGCGCGCAATGTAAGTGAACAGCGAAAAACGCTGCTCCTTTCTCTCTTTGCCGTAGGAGTCCACGGCAATTGGATTTTTGCCGTAGAAACGTGTCAGCTGATTGCTCTCTCACAACGCAGGGTTACCAATCTCGATATACTGTAGTAATTATAAAAGTTGTCTTCAATATGTTTGAAATTTACTTAAACTAACTCAAAATCAGAGTGAATGCTATTATTTATAAATATATAAACAATTTTTAATAGTTTGTTATCAGATTTGATATTTTGTATTATGAAAAATTGTAATTTAAAAGTTAGATGTGTACAAAACTATATATGCATATTGAGCAATGGCAACATTGTTCAAATGAAAACAAACAAAGATGGCTGATTTCTGCTTTTTTACCACGGGCTCAACTTTTGACACATTTTACGAGCTAAGGAAGCAAAGGAAGGAAGGGAGTAGCGTTTTTGGATGTTCCTGCTATAACTCGCGCGAAGCAGAGACTGCCAGATAATGCATGCACTGTTCTTGAGGAAAAAATTAATTGATTAAGAGTATTTTTCCGAATATACAGAATAATTACTTGAATTATAACTGGCTCAATGAGCGGGCTATTTTGGCAGTCAAAAATGTTGATGTTGACGAAATTAACTTCCAAATACAACAGTTGTTATCAGGCGATCTGATGTCTTTTAAATCAATCAATACTGTTCTTAATGAAAATGAAAGTGTAAGTTTTCCAATTGAATTTTTAAATTCACTAGATATACCCGGAATGCCACCACATAATCTTCGATTAAAGAATGGTTCACCTATTCTTTTGTAATTTGAATTCACCTCGATTATGCAATGGTTCGAGTTTGGCTATCAAAAAGATAACCGGAAATATTCTTGAAGCAACCATATTATCTGGAAAGTTTAAAGGTGAAGTGGTCCTGTTGCCACGTATTCCAATGATACCATCGGATTCTACGATACCCTTTAGGAGGCTACAATTTCCAGTTCGTTTAGCTTTTGCAATGTCGATAAATAAATCTCAAGGCCAAACAATGTCCATTTGTGATTTAGATTCGGAAAATTCATGTTTTTCTCAAGGGCAACTATGTATGTATATGTTGCATGCTGACGAGTACGAAAACCGTCGAAACTATTTGTGTTAGCTAAATACGGATTAACTAAAAGTATTGTGCACCAATTAGTGCTAAATTAAATTCAGATTAAAAGTATTGATAATTCAAAATATTGAATATTATTCTTAAAGATTTAAAACTATTTGTTAGAAATTCAAATAAATAGTATGAAAATTTTGTTCAATCATATTAAAAGTACTTCCCTTTCAAATTCCAATCCAGTGGATTTTCTGCCTTCGTTCGTACGGCTAAGTAATTTCATGGTATTAAGAGGTAACTGTTCCCCGTGAAGAGTTTACTGCAATGTAATATAACCAAAAATATAGCCACAGCAACGCGTGACCGGGTCTGCTAGTGTATACATAAAATTGCTTGGATTTCGATCCTCAGGTTGGCGTTTTATATCACAAAGTATTTCCCTGGCTTTGATTCTTGTAATTTGCAAGGGTATTTTTGTTTTATGTTTTAGTTGTAATTAAGTAATTTTAATATGTGTACGCATTTTTTGGTGCTGAGTGTACTTTCAAAACTTTCAATGTTTCTTGTAAAAAATTTACATTCCTTTGAAATGTTTCACTTTTTCAAGCCACTGCTATTCATTTTAGATGCATATCTAAAAGGCTCGAAGGACTTTTTGAATATTGCATTTGGTTTTCACCTTATTATTAGGGGCTATATTCACTTACACTTTTATTTAAGCTCCTTGAAAATTTAACGATTAAAAAATTTGATGAGTAATTCCAACAATAATTTATTTTTGCAGGTGAGACTTCAGAATTTTAACAATTTTAGACAACTAACTTCTTAATATAATTTTTTTTTAATATTCGCTACTGCTTAGAAACTCGTAGGCACACACACGCACAGCGATTGAAAGGGGTCGCAAAACCACAAATTGGTGATGAAAATTTGGCGTATGTGTAACTATCACGATCGAAATGCTGCTGAAACGTATACCATATATCACGGGCGAAAATCGAATTGGGACCATCCCAGTCTGACCAATCCTTTTTGATCGGTTGGGTGTAGAAAAACGATGTTTTAAGTGGTGGTCTGTATAGTGGTTGAAAGTTGTATGACGTGGTATGTTGGTAGTGTTGTAAGTCGCATAGTGTGATGCTGTACGTTGTGTGTGCGGAATATTGCAGTTAGGTGAATGTTGTGTTGATGTGCAAGATGTCACAGGGTTAGAAGCCGCAACTTCATATACCCATATACTGACCGACAAAATTGCCTTAAGACTGGTTAGAATAACGAGTTTTCATTGAAATACCGCAAACTTTGGCCGATATATCCAGAATAAAGTCACCTAGAACATTGATTATCTTTATATTAGGGCTATGGAGACCCAGAGAAGTAGTGATCCGATTCAACACATTGCTGATACACATAATTAGTATTGTCAAGAAGAGACTTTCTATGAATTTAATTTATTGACGGATATTTTCGGTCAACAGTCAACTACAGGTACTCGGGTCTACAAATTCGGCACCTAGGGGCTTGAACGGGTTTGGCTGGAATTGTGTAGTTAGGACGTAAGGTGGCATACTTTACAAGAATTATTACTGCAAAATTGTATCCCGTTATATTAATTACTTCTTGATTTGTGTACTGAAAAGTTAAAGAATCAAATGAAATTTAAAATTTTGTTATATTGGAAGTAAGCGTAATTTTAGTCAAACTCAAAACTGCTCACGACTTCCGGTCTTAGACGAAGTATCCTCTGGGATGTGTGTACTGGCCTTCACTCCAAGATCTTAACATTGACAAGAACCACTATCCTGTTGCAGGCAAGATAAGAAAAAAACCCACGTCAACAAACAACTGTTTGGCGCTCAAGGTGTACGGACGTGTTTTTTAATTCGTTCCGTGTATTCACATTTTGAAAAAAGTAACCAATTAATAATAATAAAATAAAAACAAATAATCAACAAAAATCAGTGCTCGCAAATTATTATTTATAAACATAAGCAAATAGTGCACGAAATAAATAGATAAAAACAAAACAAAAAACTAATAATAAAAACAATAATGAGTGCTTCGCAGCCTCACCAGCAAGGCCGTAGGCATTCCCTAAATGCCTACTTCAGCTTTGTCAACCCAACAACAATAGCAACTACTGGCAAAAAAAAGGTAACGGCGACGATGAGTCATCACGGCGATCAGCAGAAAAGGAAACGCAGCAAAGAACGCAGTCAGCAGAAACAAACAACAATCAGGCAACAACAAATGCGCTGACAGCAACCAGTCTGCAGGTACCAGCAAACGCGCAGGCAACGAAGAAAATCACAACGCAAGGTGAGAACGCAAAAAAAAAGCCCGTCTGTACAAACAGGCATTGACCGCTACGCCAATATAAAAAGGAAATTAAGTCCTTCAAAGTCAGCGGTCAGTCCTAAGAAATTTCAAGGCGGCACACGGAAGTTTTAAATGGCAACAGATTTGCCATACTAAGCACACCACATTCGTTAAAGCCAAACCACCTCCAATATATTTGCGCGAGCGTAGCAGTAATGCTCTCGTTGCTGAATTAATTGTAGGTACTAACAATTTTCATATAGTGCCTTTGAAAAAAGGCAATATAGACGAAACAAAAATTCAGTCGTACACTGAAAAAAGTTTTATGGAAATAGTTAAATTTTTGTCAAATTAAAACAATAATTATTATTCGTATCAACTGAAGAGCTCTAAGGTCCCACATAGTTGTTGTAATCAAGGGTATACATAGAGTCCGCCGTAGACTCTAGGGAAGTCAACGAAGCATTGGAAGAATGCGGTTTTGGAATTAAAACAGTTGTAAATATATTTAATAGAAACAAAATACCACAGCCAATGTTTAAAATTGAATTGCTGCTGAACTCAAATCAACTTAAAAAAATGAAACACATCCAATATATAATTTGAAATATTTGCTGCATCGTAGAGTAACTGTGGAAGAACCACATAAAAGAAACGGACCGGTACAATGTACTAACTGCCAAGACTATGGGCATACTAAATCATATTGTACTCTACGCAGTGCTTGTGGGGTATGTGATGATTTACTTCGAAATGCACCCTTAAGAAAGAAGAATTAAATAAAAAATGCAGCAATTGCGGAGGAAATCACACTGCTAACTACAGAGGTTGCCCTGTATATAAAGATTTGAAATCGAAGTTGTCACAGGGCATTCAAGCACGTCGTAACCAAATGTCACAAACTCCCCGTAATGAAATTATTGCAACCTCAGAAAAAAGTTCAAATCTTATTACTTCTAACAATAATAATATGCAAGGCAGCTATGCAAATGTGGTGAAAGGCAACACTGTGCAAATGCAACTGCCGCAAAATCTTCCAAATGGAGGTATTGAAACTATGATTATAAATATTACACAGTGTATGACACACTTTATGTCTACTATGCAAAACATGATCCAAGATTTAATAAAATCACAAAATCAAATGCTGCAAAATTTATTAAGTAAAAAATGAGCTTACTAAATATCTGTATATGGAATGCTAACGGTGTTAACCAACATAAATTAGAGATTATCAGATTTCTGTCTGAAAAGAATATAGATGTAATGCTTATTTCAGAAACGCATGTAACAATTAAAAATAATTTCAATGTACCAGGATTTAGACTATATGTTACAAATCACTCGGATGGAAAAGCGCATGGTGGCACGGCAGTGTTGATTAGAAATCGTTTAAACCGCTATGCTCTAGAATCTCATGCTACGCCGCAGTTACAAGCCACAACAATATCACTAAAAAATCGGGGTTGTGACTTAACCTTACGGCTATATACTGTCCACCTCGTTTTAAAATTACAGAAATCGAATTTAAAAACTTTTTTGGAACACTAGGTCAAAGATTTCTAGCAGGTGGAGATTGCAACGCAAAACACACGTACTGGGGCTCACGTCTTATTAATCCGAAAGGACGACAGGTGTATCAAACTGTAATAAATAGGCACAATATCCTTGAAATAATATCTCCTGGTAAGCCCACATATTGGCCCAGTGATCGTAAGAAAATACCAGATTTAATCGATCGCACACAACAGCTGACACATGTATTGATCTATCTTCTGATCACTCTCCTGTACTAATAAAGTTATGTGAACAACATATATTCGTTAATCCAAAAGTGGGTCTAACATCTTATAAAACGAATTGGCTAAAATATAAAAAATACGTCAGTAACCACATTAATATCGAGTACAAAATAAATACAGGAAGAGATATTGACGAAAGCAAAAGAGAAGTCAATGATATAATAACCAACGCAGCTGTTTTAGTAATACCAAACAAAAGCTATAAGCCGCTTGGTTTCAGAAAAATCTCTCTGAAAAAAGGCGTGCAAGACGTGAATGGCAGATAAATCGTTCCCCTTCCCCTCAACTTCAATTAAAATCTGCTGTACGTAAGTTAAAAAAAGCGCTTAAACGTGAGGAAGAACTGAACACCGAAATGTATATAAAAAAGCTGTGTCCAAATTCAAACAAGCAAAATTCCATTTGGAAATCCCGAAAGTCCATGAAGCCACCAACTGACTCCAACATGCCTATACGAGACTTGGGTGGAAATTGGGCTCGAAGTGACGAGGAAAAGGCTAATTGCTTTGCAAATCACCTAGAAAAGGTATTTCAACCCAATTTGCCAAAGAACAACTTTAAGCTGTCAATCTTACCCAACACAGCTAAAGAGTCGCTCGAGTCTCTTATGACTTCACCTTCTGAAATCATTGGTATCATGAAAGAACTTAATCCAAAAAAGTCGCCGGGACATGATAAAATTTCCCCAAAAATGCTAATTGAGTTACCAATTATTGCTGTAGAGGTGCTCTCTTTGCTCTTCAATGCAATTCTTAGTTTCGGATATTATCCAATTTCATGGAAAAAGTCGCAGATTATCTTAATAGATAAACCTGGGAAAGACCTAACACAGCCGTCTTCATACAGACCAATCAGTCTTCTACCCTGTCTTTCAAAAGTATTTGAAAAAGTATTACTATCGAAGATGTCTCCTTTCCTCCAAGTAAATAACACAATACCAATGCATCAATTCGGATTTCGTGCGAAACATGGCACAATAGAGCAAGTAAATAGAATTACTAACGAGATAAGGAAAGCATTTGAGCACAGGGAGTACTGCTCAGCAATATTTCTAGATGTAGCTCAAGCATTTAATAAGGTGTGGCACGAAGGTCTTTTATATAAGATTAAAAAAAATTCTACCTTTAGAATTGTATAAAACCTTGGAATCTTACTTAAAAAATAGAAAATTTATGGTAAAAGTGGGAGATTTCATATCTGATGAACGACAGATAAGGGCTGGTGTACCGCAGGGCAGTGTTTTAGGCCCAACACTATACATCATATATACAGCAGATCTTCCAACAGCTAATAATGTATTAGCTTCAACTTTTGCGGACGACACAGCTATAGTGAGCCGTAACAAATGCCACATTTTAGAATCAAGAATATTAGCGGAGCATTTAAGTTCTGTCGATGAATAGCTAGCGAACTGGCATATAAATGTGAATGAACAGAAGTGTAAGCATATTACATTTTCGCGAAGACCAAAGATGTGCCCGGCAGTAAAAATAAACAAAATTTTAGTACCCCAAGCGAGTGAAGTAACATATCTTGGTATTCACCTATATAGAAGTAGTCAGTGAAAGTAGACGTGTTTTTAGTGGTCTAAAATATCAGCAAGAATTTGTGGTTTTTTGAAGTGGTAGCAGGCTTGTTTATGTTTGAGACTTACCGGGAGACTGGGACTGGACTTTTGATTGACTGGATGCTAATACCAAGGAATTAGATAAGTACTTTGATTTGGTTTCCATAGAATTTATTTGGCACTTACCTGCCCTTCTTTTGGTAAATTTATATACAAAAAATAAATATTAAATAGGAGTTTCCCCACGTAACAGCGAATCAAAACGTGCAATCACTTCTTTTTGCCGTTTTGATCAGCTGTTTTTTATTTTGTTTCTACTTTTTCTCCTTCTTCCTTTTGCTTTGGTTACGGCTTTGCCAAACATCAAAATATAAGTAAGGTTTGTTAGGGCAAAGACTGAACGTACCCACTGACAGGTGTTCGCAACTATTCTCTGGCAGAGTTATGGCCTCTGAGAACAGTTTGGAATGTACACCAGAGAATCCTTTTCGGAGGAACTCAAAAATCCTGAGAACGCCTCCAAAAGGCAAACCTGAAGAGGCCACCGCTGCTGGATCAGCAAAAATATGCGAAAATCCCGACCAAGCAGGCAAAGGTGGCAAATCTGAGCAGCTTCAAAATAATGGAAATAATGAAAATCCCAGTAATTTCTGCTAACTGGGTAAAAAAATCAAAGAGCTCGAAAGCATGATGTCTGGTCAGAGACATATTAACCAAGCTATGCGGGATCTGATAAGCTGTGTCACAAGCTTGTATGACAAGGCAGAAAAGCAAGAGCACCCGTCGAAAAGAGTTATGGTAGTAAAGGCGTCGCAGGTATCTCTTATCAAAAGTGATAAAAATGATATTTGCCACCAACAAAGAAGCCCAAAAACATGAGTCATAAAGTGCAAGCAACATATAGAGAGGTCACTGAATGCATGCACAAAGACAGTTTGGGAGACAAGCCCGCTGGCGAGAAATGGATAGACGTCGTAAGAAAGAAGAAACCGATCGAGAAGAAAATCAGATCGAAACCATACGCGATAATCTTAACAAAAAAAGAGGGAGCGTCGTATGCGGATATCTTGAAAAAAATAAAATGCGGCAGAGGCCTTGAAGAACTGGGTTCAAACGTAAGGTACAATAGAAAAACCCTCAAAGGAGACCTGCTAATTGAACTAAAAAATCAAGCAGAAAAGAGAGCCAACACGCTCGAAAGCGCCCTAGAAGGAGTTATTGATGAGATGGCCGTAATACAGCCAAAAACTCATAATATTACCATTATGTGTAAAGACTTGGATGAGAAAATCACCCCCGAAGAAATCTGTGAGGCATTACAAAAGGAGTGTGGGATCCAAAACCTGGGGAAGCAAAATATAAAAAATTTGCGGAAAACTCGAAGTGGCACTCAAATAGCTCTTATATGTATGCCTACGAGCTGAGCATGCCAAAACTTTACTCAAGTGTGGCAAAGTAAAGATTGGGTGGTCTATCTGCCGCCTCCGGGAATTTTCACCTACTACTCGTTGTTTTAGGTGCTTCCAACTAGGACATATAGCACACAAATGTTGCAGCCCCACTGATAGGTCTTCCCTTTGTACACGTTGCGGTCACGTGGCAAAGACATGCACAAATTCCCCAACTTGTATGCCCTGTAAAGGGGAGCACTCCGTTCTAAGTACGGTCTGTCCTAAATACGCAGATATGCTGAAGTCAACGAAAAAATGAAGATATTGCAATTAAATCTCAACCATTGCGCTGCAGCACAAGACCTTCTAAAACAGACGGTGCTGGAAGAAAACATAGATGTCGCCCTATTAAGCGAAAAATATTCTCAACGTTCGGAAAGCACTTGGAGTAAAGATATAAGTGGCAAAGCCGCAATATGGGCCTGCAAAGGTCAAGCCTTCACATCACGTTCCAAGAAGTCCCATAACGACTTTACATGGGCGAATATAGAAGGAATATATTTTGTAAGCTGCTATGCTCGTCCTTGCGCAACAATTAGCGAATTTGAAGATTTTCTCCTGGAGTTATCTCTAGAAATCAGAAGCAATTCGCCAATAATAATAGCGGGAGATTTTAACGCATGGTCTACTGCTTGGGGTAGCAGAATTACTAATCATCGTGGTCGCCAGGAATAGATGGTGTACCAAATAGAGCCCATAAAGAAGCCATAACTCTAAGGCCCAGATTATTTGTTAACATGTACAATGCGTGTATATTAGAAGAGGTATTCCCCGATCCGTGGAAGATGCAGCGTCTGATTCTACTGCCAAAGCCAAATAAGCCACCAGAAGAACCTTCATCTAATCGACCTCTTTGCATGCTCGACACAATTGGGAAAGTGTACGAAAGCATTGTAAGAAACCGCTTGGAGTTAGCAATCCCAAAAGCCGGCGGATTATCAGAGAGACAATACGGCTTTATTAAAAAGAGGTCCACTATTGACGCACTAAGAGAAGTAGTTGATACTGCAAAATGTGCAATAAGTGGAAAAAGATGGAAAGGTGGTAGGAAAAAATACTGCGCGCTAATAACCCTGGATGTGAAAAATGCGTTCAACTCCGCAAAGTGGGCAAATATAATAAAAGCTCGACACGATATACACGCTCCTCATTATCTGATTGCTATACGAGACGGACGAGGGCACTCAGAGCTACACTATCACCAGTGGAGTACCAAGGCTCGGTTTTAGGCCCGCTGCTATGGAACCTGATGTACGACGGGGTGTTAAAAATACCGCAACCAAAAAATGTGAAAACAATCGCTTATGCGGATGACCTCAAAGTGGTAGCTGTAGCTAAACATCTGGATGACCTCCGGATCAAATGCAATGACAGCATAAATGGTCTGCGCCGATGGTTTGCCACCATGAGCCTTGAGCTGGCTGAGCAGAAAACAGAAGTCCTGCTCATAAGCTCAAGGAAGATTGAGGAGAAAATTTCGCTGACCATAGGAGAATGCGAGATTACTTCACAGCCGCAGTTGAAGTATCTTGGAGTAATAGTGGACTCAAGATTAAAGTTCAAGAACCACTTAGAAAATGCAACAAGTAAAGCAAATAAAATATATAATGCCTTATCTAGAATGATGGCAAATAAAGGCTGTGTGTGTTCCAGCCGACGAAGTTTAATAGCTAAGGCAATAAGCTCAGTGATCCTGTACGCGGCTCCAATTTGAATACAGGCGCTAGAAACAAAATCATATGCTAGACCAATTAACACAGTGCATATGCTTTCAGCAATACGTGTGATAAGTGCTTTCCGAACCATTTCAAATGACGCTGCTGAGGTATTAGTCAGTATGGCACCGATTGACATCCAGGGAGCCGAATTCGCGCGAATATATAACTTATCAAAGACGTCTACCACAGCAAAAAGAGGAGAGAGAATAAAAAGCATTGCAATGTGGCAGCAACGGTGGTAAACTTCATGCAAAGGACGGTGGACCTACCGACTGATTTCGGACATATATTTGTGGATAGGTAGACAACATGGAGACCTGGATTTCTACCTTACCCAAATACTCAGTGGGCATGGTTGCTTCAGAAGCTACCTATTTATATATCGTCATGACTTTAGTCAATACTGTCCGACGTGTACAGAGTGTATAGAAGACTCTGAACACGTGTTCAACCCTGCATGAAGATCAGAGCTGCAAATTTAAATTGGCTTTTAAATAAAAACTCCAAACTTAGCTTAGACAACAAAGTGCTTTTATATAATGCGGTCATAAAGCCGATTTGGATGTATGGCATACAACTGTGGGGTACGACCTGTGCAACTAATATTGATATTATACAAAGGTTCCAATCAAAAATGCTTAGAACAATCACGTGTTCACCATAGAACATGCGTAACGAAAATATCCATAAAGACCTTGGTATTCCTATGGTAAATAAAGAAGTAGAAGACAGCAGAATTAAATATATATCTAAACTCCGAGATCACCCAATCATCGTGTGATCAAACACGACTTAAAAGAAGAGATATGCCTGCTTATTAAAATGCGACGTATCATCAAAACAGCTCAATCACCTGCTTGAGCCTGTCTAGTTTTTAAATAGATTTAAGATTTTATAACATATTGTTAGGCGTTAAGAAAAAGCAGATCCAATAAATAAAATATTTTTGAAAAAAAAAAAACAAACACAAGGATGATTCTGCGTCGATAAGCTGCAATCGCAGCAGACAGCCCAAGGTTTTTTAATCGACTTGCTATCTGAGAACACTTAACAGCAGCTGCAAACAGAAAAGCTAGTACGATGAGGAATGCCGTGGACAGAAAACAGACTGCCTATCTCGCAACGTTTAAATCGAAGAGGGAGCGAAACGCATTTGCAAAAAAAAATGAGAGAGGCCGAATAAGTATGAAGAGCTTGACAAGCTGCATTCTCTTGTAGAACCCCGAGAGGTGATCTAGTAACTGAAGCCCAGAGCATACTAAATTTATGAATGAAACATTTCTCCAGCCTGCTGAATGCCAGTGTGACCACAACACCAGAGATCAACAACTGACCAGATATTCACCATACTCCAAATCTTAAAAAATACCCGTGAACAGAGAATCGACAAACACCACCTCTTTGATTTTAAAGCTGCTTTGGACAGCATGAAAAGAAGCTGCCTTTATGCCGCGATGGCTGAATTTGGTATCCCCGTAAAATTAATAAGTCTCTATAAACTGACGTTGGGCAATACCAAAAGCTCCGTCAGGATTGGGAAGGACCTCTCCGAGCTGTTCGATACCAAACGAGGTTTCAGACAAGAAGACTCCGTGAGTTATGGATTAAAAAAGTTGTTTATTATTCTGTAGCAGAAATCAGACTGCCTCAGCCATCAGATCAGCAACTCGAGTCTGCCCCAATGTGTGGGTGTACCGCACTTTCCAATAGACTCAAAATATGCTGAGTCTGCTGTTTTGGTCACGTACTGGCTGATCATGCGATGTGGTGCACAACTGCATGCCGTCAGACGTAACCTGAGATGTAACTCCCCTAGAGCCACTCTGAGAAGTCTCCTGACTTCTTTCATTTATGATTTTCAAACTTATCCTTTCATTTTTTCTTTTACATAAGTAAGTACACTGGTTTACAGCAAAAATGTTCCAAGAACGCCACTATCCAATTTGTACGTGGAATCGCTCGCTGATTTCGAAAATCGAGTAATTTTTTTTTATGGATACGTTTTTGAGATATTTGCAATTTACCGTTATTCGACCAAAAAAAATGGTGTCTTCATTTAATCATGTATATCTCACTGACCAGTTTAGCAATCTTACTGCAAAATATAGAAAATAAAAGTAAATGAAATTTCCTAAAAATATTGTCTACTCTATTTTTCCATAGGCCTTATAATTTCTGAGAAAATGATTAATCACTTCGTGTTTTTAAATTTTTTTATGAAAAAATAAAAAAAAAATAAACTTTGGCAAGGAAAAAATTTTAAAACAAAAGATATTTTTTAATTTTTTTTTTTATTTTATATGAAGTCCTGTATCTTTATAAAAAACTAAGCTACTAACGAACAAAATCCATGTATAAATAGGAAAGTTGTACATGATCAAATAAATATATCCAAGTCGCGCAAAGTCAGTGTATACGTATGTACATACATATATGCGTACGTAGTGTGTAAAGTAGGGGTGGGATATCTAGCTATGCGCTGTTTCTGTTAAGTAAAAAGTAAATTTTCGTGTCGTTTTTAGTTTTTATAAACTCATTTATTTATATATTAGTAATATATATTAAAACAATGTGTTTTTTGTCTTAAGTTGATGTTCTTACATTATAGTCGAAATGATTATGTGTTTTGTTTTGTCGTTTATTTAGTTTATGGAAAATGAATGCAGAAAATGAATTTTTAAAGACATATTTACGCCTGGAGAAAAAAGAAAATGTAAATAAGTAAATTATAAAATTTTATATAATTCAATTAAATAAGTTTTGAATAATCACCCATTTCTGCATAATTTTTGATTAAGTCGCTCACTATCTTCTCGTAGTTTGGACTTTTGTGTTTACCGAAAAAAGAAGAAACGACCATTTCGAAGGAATCCCACGCTGCTGCCTCAACTGGTGACAATAGTCCATTGTATTGGTCATTATTTATCAACTTTTTTATTTCGGGTCCAACAAATATACCTTCTTTTATCTTGGCCTGGGAAATATTTGGGAACAAATTTTGCAAATAATTGAATGCTTTGCCTTCTTTGTCCAACGCCTTAACAAAATTTTTAATGAGCCCGAGCTTGATGTACAATGGCGGAAGAATGATTTTTTCCTTCTTTACAAGTGGGACGTATTTGATATTATCCACACCAATTGGAAATTCAACTCTTTCCGGCCAATCCTTAATGCAGTAGTGGTCTTTACGAGCTCGACTATCCCATTTGCAGAGAAAGCAGCAGTGTTTTGTGTAGCCACTTTGTAGACCACATAACATTCCAACGACTTTAAGATCGGCACATATTTTCCAATCATGCTCTTCATGTTTGATGAATTTTAACAATTTCTCCATTACCTCGTATGTTTCCTTCGTGTTTACTGCATGCGCCATCGGGATCGAGGGCTTTTTGTTGCCATTATGCAGTAATACGGCCTTCAAGCTCAGTTTATTGCTGTCTATGAACAATCGCCACTCCTCGGAATCATATGGTTGACCAAACTCTTTGAATAATCCTGGAATGTCTTTGCAATAGCATATGTACATTGTCTTCCTTCGTACAGTGTTTGGCAAATGGTTGGTGACGATTTCTATAATATGTCACCTTAACATGGGGTGACACGAATTGAAATTGTTGCATACGAGAGGCATGTAGCTCAGCTTTTTCCTTGGATAATTCCAAATCTCTAATCCAATCGTTTAGATGCGCTTGTGATAGAACGTTTCTCTCGTTTTCCATTAAAAATTCATTACAACTTGATTTCCCATATACAGATGATCCTTCAGATACTGCTGTTGACAACGAAACTGGATACGCAACTTCAGCTGAATGTGGAACTGGCAATGAAACGGTAGGTACGTTAGCATAAATCACTTTCCTTGATTTTCCAAAGCCAAGTACTTTTGTCATACAAATATAACAATCTTCTGAGTGGCATGTAGGTTCTCGCCATATCATTGGTACATTAAATTTCATGTATCGCCTGAAAAAGAAAAAAATTAAAAATTACTATTAAATAAAAAGAAGCATAGTTTCATAATTTTAATACGTACTTTGTTGATCCTGATTCCTATTGAACCAATATTATTCGACACAAGGAACCCAAAATATTCGGAGTCCATGGTTTATCAATATTTTTAGGCTCAATACCAAAATATTTTGAATATATAGATTGGATCGAATCTCTAAACTGCCTTTGATGCCGTACAAGAGTATATTCACCGCATATGTAACAGAACATATCCTGATCGTTGGTACCCTCAAATTCTCGCGTAAATTACTCATTTTATTTTTAAAAATAGCTCACGGTTTCTTATATTGTAATTTTAAACTGGAACCGGCGAGCCTTACAGATATTATGAACTTTCAAGGGGCATTTATCCTTATATATAGCTTGATCGCGAAAAAATAAAAAAAGGCAAAACCTACCTAAACAAAAAAGTTCCTTCATATTAACGAGCCGGGAAAAGAAAATACTACCTGCTGTTGATGTTTGGCTTAAAAAAATAATGAATTTACCAAGATATGTGTGTGTACATGTAGGTATGTATGTTTGAATTAAATTTATTTGCATTAGGAATTTTCCGCAACTAATTACCCTTCGAAAATCTGCCTGTATACCTACACACATATTAAGCAAATTAACATGACTACAGGGGTTTCGAACCTGACACCTCTTGCTTTCGATGCAAACCTAAGAGTATTATTTGATTTTTTTTAAACGAATAGCGTTATTAGTTTATTCTAATGATATTCGAAAACAATCCCACCCCTACTTTACACACTACCTACGCATATACGTATACATTGACTTTGCGCGACTTGGATATATTTATTTGATCATGTACAACTTTCCTATTTATACATGGATTTTGTTCGTTGGTAGCTTAGTTTTTTATAAAGAAACAGGACTTCATATAAAATAAAAAAAATTAAAAAAATATCTTTTGTTTTAAAATTTTTTCCATGCCAAAGTTTATTTTTTTTTAATTTTTTCATAAAAAAATTTAAAAACCCGAAGTGATTAATCAATTTCTCAGAAATTATAAGGAAAAATAGAGTAGACAATATTTTTAGGAAATTTCATTCACTTTTATTTTCTATAATTTGCAGTAAGATTGCTCAACTGGTCAGTGAGATATGCATGATTAAATGAAGACACCTTTTTTTTTGGTAGAATAACGGTAAATTGCAAATATCTCAAAAACGTATCCATAAAAAAAAAATTTACTCGATTTCGAAATCAGCGAGCCATTTCACATACAAATTGGATAGTGGCATCCGTGGAACAAAAAACAAATTCAAATTTGTGATCCAGTGATATTAACAATAATTATACTTATCAATATTGTTATAATTAGTGAGGCACTTATGCCATAGGATACGTTTTTATGATATTTTAGTTCCTCTATTTCTTTAATGTTCTTGAAATGATTTGGTACAATATCTTCAAATTTTATTTTTGAATCATAGCATTGGCTTAAAATTTTTACAGGATGTATCAATTTATCAACAAATTTAGTTTTGTTGTTACTAAATTTTCCTTCATTAATTTTAATTTCACATTTCTCAAAATTTAATATATAGTTATTTTGCAGTACAAAATCTCTGTCGTCACAATTTTGTATAAGTTTAAAATTTTTTGCATTCTTGATGATCAAAGTATCATCGCTTATTTCTTGTATTATTGTAGCATTGTTATATTTAAATTCACAAGCGTTAAAAAAAATACAATTCCTACTAAATTTTAGTTTTCTTAATAACGTTTTATCTTCATATTTATAATGTTTTTTATTTATTGTTACAATTTTTTCATCCTCATGAACTATTTGCAATTTTCGTTTGTTTGGTAGAGGCATAATTAATTTTACATATATGTACAATAAAAAAACTCTTTGGTATTTGAATGGCGAACACAAGTGCCAAGTGCCTACCTTGGCCAGTTTCAGTTATTAAAAATCTATGTCAAAGTTATCTATTTCTTCTTTAGTTAACATCCCCGGATGTAATAAATTTTTTTTAGCGGCGGCTATATTATCTTGAACTTCATGTATCTTCCCTTCTATATGTCTTAATTTATTCATTTGATCATTGTAAAGAACCAATTCCGCTAGCTCTCTATCTTCCTTTTGTATCTGATTTAATTCTTTTAATATTTTACTCCTGTCATTCTTTATTATTGTTTTCATTAAATTAATTGACTCGTTAATATGCTCATTTATGATAATCTGCTTATTGATATTTTTAATTGCATTGTGCGAATTTCCCTCTATTACTTCTAAATGACTAATTATATCCTATCGGTCCTTCTCGTCCATTACCCCGAACAACCATTTACACATTGTCCCTCCTAAATTAATTAAACCTCTCTTCTTTCTTTCCTCTTCCTTGGGAGTAATCGATATAATTTTAGCTTTAATTACTTTAATTTGGTTAAAAAGAAGTGTCTTGTTACTTAGGTCTGCTTGTCTTATGTTTTCTTCCATTTCCTCCATGAAACTTGTTAGCTCTTTCAGGTGTATAATATGTAGTATCGTATTTACTTCGTCAACGATTTCTACTTCGTCGAGTTGGATCATGGTGTATCCTGCTTCTTCAACTATTGGTGTCACTTGTAGGAGTGCTGCCACCAATTTCATAGTTACTAAAAAAAAACACAATTATCCCCATCATCTGTAAAAATAAAAGGCTTGGATCCTCAATTCCTGTTTGTTTTTTTAACAAGGTTGAGTGCAGCCTCTCAATGTCTGCATTACCTGTATGAGAGTTTGGTTTTGTTAAGTGACCTTTGACTCCTTCTGTATTTAAGAACTGAATTAACTGTTTGCCCCTGAATTCGTTGTCCATGATGATCTTTTTTGGTTTCCCAAATTTCGTGAAATGATCGATTATGATGGCCTTTTTTGCTCTCCTATTTCTGTCAGTTATACTGTATGCTGTGGCAAATTTTGTTAGTTTATCAATTACTGTGACAAATTACTGCTTTTTAAAATGAAAAATGTTCACATGTATAATTTCAATTTTATCTGAAGGTGTCCCTGTTAGTTTAAACTTCGGCTTTATCGGTTTCCTGTCATATTTAATTTGCCGGAATTTTTTCAATTACCTATAATTAGCTGTACATGTTCCCTTAATTTTGGATAGTATATTTTATCCTTAAGTGTATTGTAAGTCTCGGTTATTCCGCTATGCATTGACTCATTACTATGGTAAAGTGAAATTTGTTTATGTAGGTCTTCTTCTTGTATAATTTCTGTTGCTCTTTTTGTACATTTTATGAATTGCAACTTTCTATTGCAAGAAAACATGCTTATAAGTAATAGTTGAATTTTTTGATTATCCTCCTTCACATCGGAAAAAATACCCACTTTGCCCCTGTCAATATGTCTTCGGAAAATATTTTTCAATATGTTCTCCGTATCGATAGGGTTAATCTCGATTACTTTCCTTCCATGTATTATTTGAACTTCAGTTTTGGGACTATATATTATTAAAATTTGGTTCTTATACTTGTTGACAATTTCTTCTTTTATGAAGAAGTGTTCTAATAGTTCCTCTTCTGCGGAATGTATTGTATCTGACATTTCTAAATTGGATTCTTTATCATTACTTTCGTCGATTTTTGGAGAGTTTTCAATTCGGCTTAAAAAATCTGCTACTACATTATTTTTCCCTTTCTGATATTCAATTTCATAATTAAACTCTTGCAGTTTCAATAGCCACCTTTGGTGCCGTTGTGAAAACTCCCTTCCTTTATATTTATTATTTAAAAATACTATCGGGGAATGATCAGTTATAATTTTAAATTGTGTGCCATACATGTACGGTCTGAAATAGGTTATTGAATATATAATGGCTAGGATTATTTATCTGTTGTAGCATATTTCTGTTCATGGTTGTTTAAAGTTCTGCTAATGTAGCACACTGGCTGACCTTGTTGAGAAAGCACTGCGCCTATTGCGTAATCACATGCATCCGTTGTAATAGTAAATTCCTTATCATATTCAGGAAATTTAAAATTGGATGCGATGAAATCAGTGTTTTCAAATCTTCAAAACTAGCTATGTATTGCGGATCTCTTGAATTTATTTTATAACCCTTTTTTAAACATTTAATCATTGGATATGCAATTTTTGAGTAGTCCCTAATGAACTTTCTATAATAACCAGTGGCTCCCAAGAAACTTTTTAATTCTTTTTCGGTTCTAGGTATTTTCAAATTTTGTATTGCTGCTATCTTGTCCTGATTTGGCTTACATTTGATGTTGTTTAAATGAGTTAAACATCCACCCCCTTTATCCGGTAAAATTGGCCCATCCTAATGCTACAGTGCAATTCACCACAGCTGATGACACTACAGCACAACTCAACACATATGTAGGCCAACTCACTCAACAAAAAGGATGGACAACGGGAAAGCAGATTCAATTCGATCTATACAATTCGCACGTCAACAATTCGACCATCAACATATTCTACACTGCGTCGCGTCAACATACGATTTTTCCGATTATTCACCGATCCTGAGTGCTACGTTAATTCGAGTCACCAGAGCTACGTCAAGTCATCGATCCATCAGTAACCATCGGGGTACTTTTGCAAAACACATTATTTCACGTCTCTTCTAATGCTAATCTAGTGCATATATTTATATTCGGCATTTATATTACAAGTTTCATGTTTGTTACCTGCTTAATTGAAAGGAATTTAAACATAAATTGCACTGGGAGTCTTTTATTAACAAAGTGGTAGTGTATGAATAATTTTAAATCAACTACATTAAACACCCTTCTTTTGTTAAGGTATGCCCTAAAAATTTTGTTTCTCTCTTTAGAAACTACATTTATCTACCTCAATTTTTAAATTATGTTCCTTTAACCCTCTACCGCATACAACGCCATATATGGTTTTGGGATTTGTTGCATTTGGCTTTGCAATAGCAAAGTGATGTAGCAGAACAAATTTGTAACGGTAGTTTTCTTTGGACAATTCTTTGTTGATATTTCAGATACTGTTTGATTTTGATAGGTTTTGCTTGTTGTTTTCGTTTATTTTGTGAAGGTGTCTCACATGAGTAACGCTAAGTGTATTTCGCGGTGTTTTGGACAAAATTTTTATCATCAAAATTAAGACTTTTCTCGGAGAAAAAATTATTTTTCGAAGGAAAAACATAGTGTTCACATAATAAAAATACAAACCGATTGGAAGGTGGGTACTATAGGCACGCTTTTGTGCAAAATCGGACAAAGCCATATATGGCCTTTCATGCAGTACATACTATTTTTGGAAAAGCTGACGAAGACATATGTGGCCTTTCATGCAGTACATACTATTTTGCCTTTCATGCATTTTAGTAAAATTTTTTCAGAAATGGATGCAAGATCGTTTTTTGGAAATTTAAGATATGTAAATGTAGTCGATAATGGGCTTCAAAGCGATGATGATTATATATCCGAATCAGATGAAGAAGTTGTTGGAGCACAAGTTTCTGGCCAGGAAGATGTATATATATCGGAGACCGATGAAAGCAGTTCCGAAGACGTATATGATGAGCCTAGTAGCTCAAACGCAAAACGCGCTAAAAAATCGAAACCACCAAACTGGAAAGAAAATAACTTGCCCCCGTATTTAAGTGAAAACTTTCCATTTCAAGGAGACATGGAGCTTCCAAGTTTTATCGATGAAATAGAGACGCCAGCGGAGTTCTTTCAATTTTTCTTTGACGAAAATTTGATAAACTTTATAGTTGAACAATCGAACATATGTACTTGCGCTGCAAAGAGACATAAATAAGCCGGCAAATGTTACTAAGAGCGAAATAGAGCAATTTATAGGTGAGTTCAGCGTAAACACTGTGGAGAAACTTAGTGAAAATTTGTTTTCAGGCATAGTCTTATACATGTCTTTGATGAAATTACCATCGTCGAGGCATTATTGGGATACTACAGTTGGCCAAGAATTTGTACGCACCATCATGACTTGCAATAGATGGGAAAACATTAAACGCATTTTGCATTTCAACAACAATGAGGATATGAAATCGCCAGGTGAAGATGGATTTGACAAGCTGTTCAAAGTTCGACCACTTCTAAATAAAACCCGTGAAAAGGTACTGCTCATACCAAAAGAGGAGCAACTGGTTGTGGATGAGCAAATAATTCCCACAAAGTGCCGACATCATCTAAAACAATACATTCCGGCCAAACCGCACAAATGGGGTTTCAAGAATTTTGTTTTAAGTGGAGTTTCAGGATTTAGCTACGATTTTGATATATTTGCTGGAGCACAAAGTGATAAACATCCAGAGAGATCACCGAATCTGGGAATCAGCGGAAATGTTTGTCTTTGGGTACGGTAAGACTTAACCGAGTCCCTTACTGTAAGATGCCGACGGAAAAGGAATTGAAAAAGTTGGGGAGAGGCAGCATGGTGGAGAAGGTAACTAAAATCGACGGGGTCAAACTTGGCCTCGTTTCTTGGTTTGACAATAAGGTAGTAAATATTATTTCAACTTTCGTTGGAAGCCAACCTATATCCACAAAGACACGTTTTAGTAAAAAAGAGAAAAAGTATATTGAAATTCATTCACCACAGTCTGTCGACGTTTACAATAATTATATGGGCGGCGTAGACTTGCTTGATTCACTACTTGGTCTTTATAGAATTCATTTACGCACTAAGGTTTGGTACAAAAAGATTTTTTTCCACATGATTGATATGTGCCTTGTAAATTCTTGGATCTTGTGGCGCCGTAAGTCAGGGGAATTTATGCCGTTATTTAATTTCAAACTTGCAGTGAGCGAACATCTTTGCAAGGTAGGAAAATCCCGAAAACGAGGGCGTCCAATTGCATCGGTATCAAACTCTTCATCTCCGACAACAAGCAGAGAAGGCACCAAAAAGGGTAATCGTCAAGACTTTCCTTTGAATTCTATACGTACCGACTGTATTGGACACTTTCCGAAATGGATGAAAAGTAGACTTTGTCAAAATGACTGCTCATTCCGTTCGTATACTTTTTGTGAGAAATGTAATGTATCCCTGTGCTACAATGACAAACGAAACTGTTTCACACGCTTCCACACTGAGTAAAAGTAATACACTCCAAGCAACTTTGTATGCATAGAGAGCCATATATGGCGTCTTTTATTTTCTGGTAAAATAAGCATTTTAAAATATTTTTTTCTACAAATATATGTAAATGGATTCAAAATAAACGTATTTTAGTGGAGTTTTATTTTTTTTTTTTCATAAAGAAGATGGCCATGCGGTAGAGGGTTAACTTTGAAAAAATTTTCTCTAAGGAGTTTAAATGTTCCTTCAATGACGTTGAAAAGATTAATACGTCGTCCAAATAAACGTCATTCGTTAGTCGTGGAAAGGTAGCCGGAGCATTTTTTAGTCCGAACGGCATTCTTATATATTCGTATAATCCCACCGTACTAAAGTACTGCGCCTTTCCCAACTTGTCTAAGATTCCATCATTGTTTGGCAAAGGATATTTATCATCGACAGTTATTTGATGTAATCTACGGTAATCGATTACTAAACGAAATTTTTTATTGCCCATGCTATCACATTTTTTTGGTACTATGATAAAAGGTGAACTATATTTACTCCTACTTTTCCGAATTATACCTTGTTTTTCTAGCTCCCTAATTTGCCTTATGGCTTCTTCCTCATGTTTCGGAGGTATCCTATATATATTTGAATTGATTTGCTGGTTTGTTGTTGTTCTTATTTCGTGGACCGCCTTCTTTATACATCAATTTTCCATACTTCTTTAGCAATTTTTCGACCTCCTTTCGTTCATTTGATTCGGTTGAATGTTTTGCATTTTAATTTCTTCCAATGCATATACTTGCTCTTGGATAGTTTTTGAATAAAACGGAATTTTAACGCCATTTTTATCGATATATTGAAATTATTAAATATAAAATCGTTTCCTAGTATAAGATCGTACGGTTTTTCAAAGTCTATTTTCAACCACCTAAGGGGATTTAAATTCTACATGACATGGTGTCTTAACTCTTTCGTTAGATGCTCTTATATCACCATTCAGTGTGCTAATTATTGTTTTATTTTTTTCTAGAACCGGTAACTTATAATGTTCGAAGCTTGATTTTTTCATAATACTAATAGTAGAGCCTGGGTCTACCAATGCACACCATTTTTTGTTAAACAAAGTAAGTGAAATTAATATTTTATTTTGATTTTCCGAGGCTAATTGGTAAAAAATTCCTCGTTGTTATTCGTTTCCTCTGTCCTGCTCACAGCATCAACATCCATGGGTGTTGGGCCATTTGAACGTCTTGTTTGTCGAGTGCCGATCTGTATATTTTGTCTTGCTGAATTACCATAGCCGTTATTATTATTATTAATATTATTATTACGATATTGATTTGTATATTGGCCTGAATTTCCTGTCCGATAATTAGTTTGCCTCTGTGGATTATTTGGATGATAATTATTTTGCCCTGAAAAGTTAGTATTTTTTTGGGAGTATCGTCCCGAATTATTTTGTGCATAATAACGATCATTGTTTTGATTGCCAATATCTTGTCTCCTAAAGTTGTTTATTCTTTGATTATTTTGATTGTGGTTACTATTAAATTATTATATTATTTCTTGTTAAAAATGTAGGATTTAAATTTCCATCGTCTAGCCCTATGAAACTATATGTAGTATAATTCCTGATAACTGAGTCAATGAGTTCCTTATTGCATAAGCACAAGTTCCCGATGTGATTTGGTTAATACGTTGAATAAGCATACCTGAAAGAATTTCCTTCATTGCCTCCCCGTTTTCATCCAGAGCTCCAAATTCAGTTATAAAATCAATTATTTCATTGAATCTCCTGCTTAACTCACTAATGCTACCTTTTCGTAATGTATTTATTTATCTAGTTATGGTATTTGATCTTTCCTTGGCTTAAAATGTTGTTTTAGTTTTATTTTGCAATCTTCCCAACTAGCTGGTGGGTCAAGATGCAAATAATTTTTTGCTTTCCCGCTTATTTTTAAATCGTTCATTACTCTAAAAACTTCTTGTTCCTGGTTTAGATAATCCCTCAGAATCCTATCTATTGCTTCAATGAATGCTGGCAATTGGCCGGCATCACCCTCAAAAGAATTTACATATTTCAAATCATTTTCAATACGTTGTGTTATTGACCTCTGATTATGTATTGCATTTAATTCTAACAATTGTGAAATTGCTACTACACAGTTTTCAAAATTCCTATTACTATGAGCCATTTTATTTAAATTGGTTTATTTTTTCCGAGAACTTCTGTTTTCTTAAAGTATCAATATTTAATTTTAGCTGCTGCTGCTGTTGTTGCTGTTGATTTTGTTGTTTTTTGTTAAGGCTGCTGCTCCTATTACCGCTGTTGCTGCTGTTGATGTTGTTGTTTTTGTATTAAAGGTAATCCGACTGCAGTAATCCAATGGAATATTTTAGAGCTCACTTTTAGGGTTTTCAACAGTTTTCTTTATTTTTTCTCAAAATAATTCTTGTTTTGCACTTTTCACAAATTCTTTCACTTTTTGCACTTGCACATTTAGGCAGTAATTTTGTTTTTGCTTTTGCTATAATTTTCCAACTCAAATGTATTATTTTGTTCTGCTTTGTAATTTATATGATTAGCTGTGTCATTGCCTCTTTTCTTTTAATAACAGTACTTTTGTTTAATAATAATTTGATAATTTATTTGATGTTCATAATAATAATTTAATAATTTATTTTTATTTAGCTTTTCTTTGCTGGCTGAGCGAAGCTGAGCAGAGAATATGAAACCGTTCCGTTCGACTGCGCCAGTTATGGATTAAAAAGGTTGTTTATTATTCTATAGCAGAATTCAGACTGCCTCTGCCATCAGATCAGCAAGTCGAGTCTGCCCCAATGTGTGGGTGTAATGCACATTCCAACAAACTCAAAATATGCTGAGTCTGCTGTTTTGGTCACGTACTGGCTGATCATGCGATGTTGTGCACAACTGCATGCCGTCAGACGTAACCTGAGATGTAACTCGTGCGATCCAATCTGCTGCTGGAGAAAATAATTCGAGCAGTTACAATCTTCTATAAGAGTGTACAGCTGCTGGCGTATGCCGATGATATTGATATTATTGACCTCAACGTCCGCACCATTAGTTCTGCTTTCTCCAGACTGGATAAAGAACCAAGGTCTGGTAGTGAATGAGGGCAAGACAATCATTACTTCAAAGTTGTACACAACTTCGAATACCTTAGGACCAGCATTAACTTCAACAAAAATGTCTGCTCGGAATCCAACGCAGAAAAGGTGTTATTTCGGACTGAGTAGGCAATTGAGAAGTAAAGTTCTCTCTCGACTAACAAAGACCAAACTCTAAAAGTCACTCATAATTCCCGTCCTGCTATATGGTGCAGAGGCGTGGACGATGACAACATCTGATGAGCCGACGCTGCCAGTTTTCGCGCTGTTGTTAACTCTTCCATAACCGCGTAAGCGTTGTTTATGCCATTCAAAAAGAAGAATACTTATCTGTACATACACATACTTATACTCAAAGTCAAATTCGGCAAGTATCACGCAATACTCTTGTTCATTGTCATACAAAGAAAACAGAATTTCATACAAACATTTTGAACATATTACATGCACATAACTAAAGGCATATATGTAGTATCGTGTCTGTAAAAAAACATAGAAGTTAATTCAAACGCGCGATTAATAAAAGAGAAAAATGCGTTTTTATCATAAAATATAATATTATAATTTTTTTGTATATACATATGTACAAGCTTCATTTGATGCAATAGTAGAGCTATTGGTAGTTTGAAAAATTCTATCCCATATCAATCACAACTCCTGAAGATCAGTGTTATGAAGACTTTTACAAAACCGCACCTACTAGATAAGAAAATGGTCGGTAGATCGTACGCGACTTCAAATTAAAGACAGTTACCTTTGACGCCAACTGTGCTTCATATCTAGCCATTCGAACACTCCACGAATTAGCAAAAAGCACAGGGTCAGAATTGCCTCAAGCAACTGAAGTGTTAAAACACGAACGTATGTAGACGATATTCTAATTAGAGCACTAAAGTTTTCCTCGGTGGAAAATCCTGTTTGTCCTAACTCTCCAGGTGATCGTAAACAACTGATCAGATGCTTGCTCGTTAGGTAGAAACGCCCGCTACCGAATCCAGTCGATCCGCGCACGCTCCGAAGAATCAGTCGTAATACTTTCCGGACAAACTCTGTAGTTTTGTAATGAGCACTAATTTTATTCTCATAATTTTAGACACTTGTTTTTGCGTTTGAAGTTTGTGAGGCACCCTTTTATATCTTTTTCGGTGTAGTTGTTGATTAAACAAGTAGGAAGAGTGTGCGTCTTTTGCTAACACTGTGGAACATTTTTGGGATTATTGTCTGGGGGGTAAGAAATTCCAAGTCAGGGTGATAGTACTAGGTCAGTATAGTAAAACCCTCAAAGGGTTTGGCGTTCGTATGTGTCAGTTTTTTTTTATGACCTTTTAAATTTTTTCCTTATCTTGATGTTTTTTTGCTTAGCTGTAACATTTTGGCAAAAACGTAGTTTAACATAACTCGATATGTCTCAACATATAAAAAAGGGGAAATTTCAGTACTGATTTTGTTCAACCATACGAGATGTACTTCAACCAAAATGTTATAGTGAACGAAAATTGGGTACCAAATATAATGTGTAAAAGCTGCTACAACCGTCTAATGGATTGCAAAAATAGAAGATGTGAAAGTATGCCATTAGGTATCCCAATGACTTGGACTAATCCTGGCGAAGGTCACAATCCATTGAATGGCCATGCATGTGCGAATAAAGGAGCCGCAAAAAGGATAAGAAAAAAAATTAAAAGGTCATAAAAAAAACTGACACATACGAACGCCAAACCCTTCGAGTGTTTTACTATACTGACCTAGTACCATCACCCTGACTTGGAATTTCTCACCCCCCAGATTAGCTGTTGTACTGTGTAACAGATCGGCGTTTTTGCTACCTGTAATGTTAACATGCGCTGACGTTTATAAAATTTTTATGTTTCTGCCTCGTATGAGAGAGTCTCTTTGACCCTACGTGTGAGAATATCACTAATATTTGCTGATTTTAAAACGTTTATTGACTGTCGGTGCATATTATTAGATTACGGCCTTTAGGCTTTAGTTTTGCGGCTTCTTCATTTGCTGTTACTTCCGAGGTGAAGATAATTGTGTAGCTAGGCAAAAGTCCATTTTTGATTAGTTCTTCAGATTCTGTAGTAAGAGCAAAGGTGTTTTCAACTTTCTTTGAACCATTGCAGTTCCAAGTTAGCCAGTTCTTTTGCTTCCATTTTTGCACTTCCTTGGCATGTAGTTGCCTGAAACCAAGTGGGTTCGTACTATTTTTAGGAAAACCACTGGATGTGAAAAGAGATTCTGCCAATTTCCACGGAGGACTGAATATTTTGTAGGTTTTTAGTTTCGATAAATCTATGTCTATCTTCTTAGCCATTTTGAAGATTTCTGTGATTGTATGTAGAATTAATTTTTACGTATCTTTTTGAGTGAGCTAGAGCCGTGAAGCCCTAGAGTTTGCTCTAAGACCAGTGAACAAAATATCCCAATGCTTTCTAATCAGACTATTATTGCTTATATTTTAAAACATACACTCGATTATTTAGTTTTATATTGCATTCAATGTATTCTATCCAAGAGTGTCATTTGACGTCTCCATTTTTTTAATCGGTACCCAGATCATTTCGTCAGAATATCGATATTTGTTTTCTAGAAAAATTATACTTTATATCAATATGTTTTGATCTTTTGTGACAGCGTGGAATGCTCGATATATGACCAAGCACCCCACGCTTTTCTCACAATAATGCAGGAATTATTTTTCACTTTTTAGTTTGATATGTTTTAAAAGCGTGTTATTTAGTTTTTTTAAACTATATTTATTCATGTTACACTTGCAGACTTAAAAACATCTATTAATATTTGAAGTCGATATTGCAACAAGAATAATTCAGAATAATGGAAATATTTAAAAAGGGTTCGCCGATACCGGAAAATCGATTTGAAGTTAATATATGAACAAGCACCCCACGCTTTTCTCACAATAATGCAGGAATTATTTTTCACTTTTTAGTTTGATATGTTTTAAAAGCGTGTTTTTTAGTTTTTTTAACTATATTTATTTTTAATTTTTTAGTTTGATGTGAGAAACCCCAAATTTGTTAAAATATGAACTATGCCATGTAGTATGGGTTAAGTAAATCGATAATTAGGCAGCATTTAATATCTACTCGGAACCTTTCATTGACTTATTGTTATATTATTTGCGACCAAGTTCTATTCACGACTTTACGAATTATTACTTCTTAATCGAATCATTTCTTCTAAAGCTTCAATGTTACATGGGGTTTTACCTGTCAACTTTGAACAGTCTAGTTCTTCAATTCGAGCACCGTCCAAAGATCTACAACGACTAAGTGCTACATAAGCTTGTCCAGCAGCAAACAGTCGAGAGCCCAGATACAGAGAATGTAGAATATAGAGAAGATTCACCGCGTTGCCATTTACGATATTTCATTTTTTGGAGGGGTACTCTTTTCTATTAGTGGATTTCACCACAAAATCAGGGGTACTCTTTTCTATAAGCGGATTTCACCAATATTTAGCAGGAGCGTCGAAAATAGCAGAATTGAGCATTTTCAGTGTTAAATGAGAAAAATGATGCTAAATTCAATGTACGCTTACAGATTCGTATACAGTGGTACTCCAATATAACGAATGATATAATGTTGGGACCGTTCGTTAAACTGAAATATTCGTTATATCGGAAACGAAAACTAAATTAATATTGTTACATATATGTTTAAAAATAACTATTTATTAATGAATTCATAAACATTGGTTGAAATAAATACATATACAATGGAAAATGCATACAATAAAATTAATTAAAAGTTGAATTTTATAACAAAAATATGAGCATTATTCAACTGAAAAGAAATTTGTTATGCTCATTTGCTTTTGTGGGCGAGAAATTTTGAGATCCTGTGCCTTTTGATGTAGGCTTTTCAATAAAAATATTTTTTCCTGTTCCACGTTGTTTTCTTCAGACCATTTGATACACTTCTCAAAGCAGTCGATGGCATCAGTATGCTTTATTGGCGGCACAGCTACAACTGCAGCGGTACCACCTTCCTCCTCTTCTGAAATTTCTATAGCTAGTTCATTTTCAGAACTCGGGTTCTCTTCTACAAGTACATTGTCTAGCCTATTCCATGCTTCCAAATCATCTGTGTTGAACTTTGTCTAAAATTTTATTTGAATATTAATTTAAATTATTTCTACAAATGCATAAGTTAAACCATACCTGGGGAAACATTATATGGATAAGAGAAAGTGTGCTCTCCATAACAGAAAGGTCTTTTCTGAATCGCAAATCTGCTAGAGGTATATTGTCTTCATCATCTTCATCGTCAGGTGTGGTTTTATTAATTAAAATGTTTTTCCAACACTTCTGAAGAACAACCCCTGAAACTTTTTCCCAAGCTGCAGCAATAAGTTGAACTGCATTGAAAAGGGTGAGGTCCTTTAACGCTGAGTTTATATTTTCTTTTTGCACTACACTGCTCAGTAAAGAATTTCGGTAAAATAATTTGGTGAGGCGAATCGCGTTCTGGTCCATCGGTTGAATAGAGCCGTTACATTCGGTGGCATAAACACTGTCCATATTTTTCCATCTGGAGTCACCAAATCTTCTTCAGGTGGATGGCTAGGAGCGTTATCCAGGAGTAATATTGCTCGCTTTGGTAGATTTCGACTTTCAAGAAAATCTTCAACCTATAATTAAAAGTATTATTAAGGAGTATTGAGGTGAAAATTGTTGTAATATACAAACCTGAAGCACGAATTTACTAAAAAACCATTTTATAAAAATTTCGATATTCATCCATGCGGATTTTGAGTGCGCATAGTCCACGGCAAGTGTTTTGTTTTTAAAGGAACGAGGGTTTTTTGATTTTCCTATTACAAGAGGCTTTAATTTCATTGTTCCCGTTGCATTTGAGCAGGCAAGAATTGTAACTCGTTCCTTGGATAGCCCGGTGCTCTGTCTTCATTAGCGTGAACTAGAGTTTGGTTCGGCAACATCTTCCAGTAAAGTCCAGTTTCATCAGCGTTGAAAACTGCATCAAGACTTATGTCATTTTTTACGATAATTTCATTTAATTTTTCTTTGAACGGTGTCACTAAATCAGCTTGGGAGGACAGTTTTTCGCCAGATTCTTTTAAAATTCGGATCCCAAACCGTTTTTTAAATTTACAAAACCAACCATTACTTGCCTTAAAATTTTCATTGGGATATTTTGTATTATGGGTTTGCACAGCTTTGGCTTTTAAAATATTGCTGTTAATAGGTACGTGCTTTTCACGCTGGGAGACAAACCACTTATATAAAGCCTTTTCCATCCTATGATATTCGCCTTTCTTTAACGATTGTCGTCTCAATGTGCCAGCATGTGTACCTTTAACACTTCTTATCACTTTCCGAAAATTTTTTAAAATTGTGCAAACACTCGATTTTGGAATACAATATTTCAAAGAGATTTCTTTCAGGGTTTTCCCCTTTTTATTGTCGTCAATTATTTTTAATTTGTCACCCAAGCAAAGCCGTTTTCGAATTGAAGGCATTTTTAAATAATTTATGCGATATCCTCACTTTACCACTTTGAACTCACAACTGATATTTCGGACAATAAAGCGTGCATAAAACAAGTAAGGAAGGGCTAAGTTCGGGTGCCACCGAACATTTTATACTCTCGCATGGTAAAGTGATAATCGAGATTTCATTATACGTCATTTACATATTTTTCAAATACCGTATTTTTGTAAAGTTTTATTCCGCTATCATCATTGGTTCCTAATGTATATATTATACAGAGAAGGCATCAGATGGAATTCAAAAGTGCTTTATATTGGAAGAAGGCGTGGTTGTGAACCGATTTCACCCATATTTCGTACATGTCATCAGGGTGTTAAGAAAATATTATATACTGAATTTCATTGAAATCGGTCTAGTAGCTCCTGAGATATGGTTCTTGGTCCATAAGTGGGCGGCGCCACGCCCATTTTCAATTTTTAAAAAAGGCTGGGTGCAGCTTCCTTCTGCCACTTCTTCCGTAAAATTTAGTGTTTCTGACGTTTTTTGTTAGTCGGTTAACGCACTTTTAGTGATTTTGAACATAACCTTTGTATGGGAGGTGGGCGTGGTTATTATCCGATTTCTTCCATTTTTGAACTGTATATGGAAATGCCTGAAGAAAACGAATCTATAGAGTTTGGTTGACATAGCTATAGTAGTTTCCGAGATATGTACAAAAAACTTAGTAGGGGGCGGGGCCACGCCCACTTTTCCAAAACAATTGCGTCCAAATATGCCCCTCCCTAATGCGATCCTTTGTGCCAAATTTCACTTTAATATCTTTATTTATGGCTTAGTTATGACAGTTTATATGTTTTCGGTTTCCGCCATTTTGTGGGCGTGGCAGTGGGCCGATTTTGCCCATCTTCGAACTTAACCTTCTTATGGAGCCAAGGAATACGTGTACCAAGTTTCATCATGATATCTCAATTTTTACTCAAGTTACAGCTTGCACGGACGGACAGACGGACGGACAGACAGACATCCGGATTTCGACTCTACTCGTCGCCCTGATCACTTTGGTATATATAACCCTATATCTGACTCTTTTAGTTTTAGGACTTACAAACAACCGTTATGTGAACAAAACTATAATACTCTCGTTAGCAACATTGTTGCGAGAGTATAAAAATAAATAGAATTCTTTAAAAAATAGCTCAATAATAACAAGAACTAACGGGTATTTAACTGCCTGCATTGTTTTTTGTTGTAATACAACCAAAACCAAATACAAACGCCATACATTCGTAATATCGAGTTCATCCAATGTCCAGCTTTCGTTATATAGAGTCATCAATGTATTGAAAAACAGCGTTCGTTATATTGAACATTCGTTATATCGGCGTTCGTTATACTGGAGCACCACTGTATTTACAATGCGCAAACGGCTACGGATATCATTTATATACATACATATATTCTCCATATATTTGATAACAAAGCTCATTAGTATATATGTATGTATGTATATGCAATTTGACCTATTTAATGATAAATTCCATTAAATCTGTTGAAGTTTATAATAAAGTGTAAGGTTTGTATTATTACTTAAATATTTAATTAATATAATTATAAGTAATATAGGTTTATTAAGTTATACATACATATACATATGTACATATTTAATGCTTTGGGCATTAGAAGTTTTGATAACATCTTAAAAGACGATGTCATATGCATATAAATATGGTGTACATGCAAACAGATTTTGAAAAACCGTACGCATAAAGTTCACATATTCACATACATATGTATGTATGTAATTTTGTGTTCATGTAAACAAATTTGAAAGAATTATTCGCATAATGTTTATATATTTGTCTACACACAACTTTATGTGTAAATATATACACCCATTGTTTCATACATAAACTCCGTTGTCACGGACAACCAATGGCCGAACTTCACGTTTTGTCAAAAAGTCAATGTGTTGTTGGTAGAAAATCCGAGCTGTACCAAAAAAAATCAAACGATTGTCACCGCTTCTCTTGCCGCTGTACAGCTCCGCCTACAAACCAGCGTAAATATATATGTATGTTTGTGTGTGAGCTTGCATACATAACGACGCAGCTGCGTAAAAATATTTCAGAATTACAAAATATTTTTCACATTCCTTGACAAATACAGTCAATCCCGGTTATGTGCCACAATCAAAGTAACAGATATTTGTAATTAGTTAAAAATAAAAATATAATATGGTACATAAGCGACCGCGGATACTTAAACGAGTCGTTCTTAAAACAATAATTTCTATGTCATTTAAAAAACAAACCGTGAGATGCAGCAAGATATAACATAGGCTGTTAAGAGTGATGAGGGAGAGATTTGATTTTCATTTAAGCGGAGTACTACTTAGCCGGGATTGACTGTACACATGAATCAGAGGAATATTGAATATTTTCTTTGAAACACTTCTTGAATTGAAAATCGACAAATAAACTATGTTGTCTATTTTATTATAATATATTTTAATACTTATTTTTACGGAGTTGTCACTTTTTCCTTTTCATACATTTCAGAAATATATTCAATTTATGATTGTTAGCTTTTGAAATCGTCGCGAAAAGACGCTTGTAGGCAAGGCATGCTCGGGGAGATGTAATGCCGTCTGCTTTTATGAATGAATCGAATATGCTCCTTGAAAGTACGTTTGCGTTCATGAATGAAAATTTTGATGTTGGGTAATTTACTATAAATTTTGACGTCGGCAATTTGGCTGCCATATTGGTTTCTGATGCTTTTTCGAACGATTGTTGGTTTTGTAAAACAATATTTGTAATTTTTGCGGGTGACATATACACATGTGAACGCATGTGAGTATGTATGTTGTGTATGCATTGTTTGTGTGGGAATGCCATACGCACATATTTCCATGTGTACTCATATTGTAAGTATATATGATGATTTTTGAGACTATTGTTTTTTTCCAGAACAATGTTTGTATTTTTTGATTTACATGCGTACGCATATATTATTTGTGTGAGAATGTCATACGCACATACATACATACATATGTGTGTACTTAAATATAGAGAAGCGCGCGCTTTTTATATTATACTATGTTCGGACCGACATTGAAAACATGTTTTCGTGGGAAAAACTGGTTTTCGCACGAAAACTTGTGTTTTCGTCCATGTAAAATCTGTCAAACGAAAACACAGTTTTCGCTGAAAACTTCTTGAAAACTTACATTCCACTCATTATAATCGGTGCCTGCTCTAGTTTAATCGATTTTTTTGGAAGACATATTTTGCCGGCCCTAAATTGTCACTTGATATTTGTTTACATTCCATATAAAATACAGCTGACAAGTAAATCATTTCGAAAATGGAAAAACAAAAGTACAAAAAAAGAAGTTGTTGGAGTGATAGGGCAGAAGCCCTATTAATTGAATTGTGGCGGAACAAAGTAAGTGCTTTTCGCGGACCCAAGAAGAACAGCCATATAGTGGAGGAAATGGCAATGGAGATGCAGCAACAAGGTGTGCATTTCACGGCGAGTGAAATAAAGTCGAAAATGCACAACCTTTCACAGAGATATAGGTATGTAATTAAATAAAATTAAGAAAAAAATAGAGCTTTTACATATATATCATGTTTTACAGGAAAGAGAAGACAGCAGTCGGGTCAACTGGCGGTTCTCCCTCGCAGTGGCCACTTTACGAGAAAATGAGAGCCGTACTGTTGCCGTACGTCAGCTACAATGCCGAGAACTTAGTGGAGGAAAGTTTTCAAAGTAAGATACATTTGTTTTTTAATTCAATTTATTATTTATATTTACATACATATATACATTTTTAAAAAGGTTCTACTAACTCTGAACCACTCCAAATTTCGGTGGAAACGGCTGCGTCTTCTACATTTGTTGCTGCATCTCCATTGTCATCACCGGTTTGCCTACCATCGCCCTCAGCTATGCCGATGTCGCCAAGCGATACTTCTTCGGTACCAGTACCGTCTCCCGAGCCGAGTGATGCTATCAATAAAAAAAGGAATAATTTTCAAACCATAATTTTAAAAAAATTTGACCACATAGAAAAGCAGCTCGAAAAAGCAAATCAGCAATCCCTTGAAATCAGCAACGAAATAAGGGACTTGTCAAAAAAAATGGTTGAAAATGATAACAAAAAAACAGAAATGATGGAACAATTTATAAAAGATAGTAAAGAAACAAATGAAAGATTGCTTCAATTTCTAAATAAATAAAAAACTGAATATAAGTATTTTCTGTTATGTATTATTTTTTATATGGAAAATAAAATTGAATTTTGTTTGGTGTGTACAACTTTATCTTTGATTTAATGTATATGCAATTGTGTAAAATGTAGATATTGTGATACAATATGCACATGTACTTACCAAAATATGTACAAAGTGCTGTCCGAATCATTTCTCCATTAATTGGGTCGTCAGATGCATATGAAATATCACACGGATTCTGGCGTCTAGTCTCCAACTCTTCCAAAGCGCGTAACCATTTAGCGTTTAGCGTGTCGTTGTTATCATTTAAAAAATTGTGAAGGACGCAACATGCTTTTATTATGGAGTTGGCATTCCGTACAGAGTTGTCAATTCCTTTTCCGATGCGTCGAAAGCGGGCCTTGAGGTGTCCAAAAGCATTTTCGACAACTCTACGTGTTTTCGAAAGAGCGTAGTTGAATACCTTCTCACCATTATTTTGATTTACGCTAAATGGATACGGTTTCATTAGTTGTTTGCTAAATCGAAAAGCCGAATCCCCAATAATGAATACTGGCACATTTACGCCTGAAATTTCTCTAGACATTTCGCTTAGTAAAGAACAACTATCCATTTCTTTTTTAAGTGATGACGTCTCATAAATTTGAGAGTCATTACATCGCCCGGGACTTCCTACGTTTATGTAAGTAAAACGGTATCTGAAAATATATTGTAAACATTACTTATGTACTTATACATATGTACATATATTGAGTTTTTAGACTTTACTTAGCATCAACTAATGCCATTAAAACGGTGGAATACCATCCTTTATAATTATAATAATCAACAGCTTCGTCAGATGATGGATGAATCTCAATGTGGCATCCGTCTGTAAACAATTATTAGAACATTAGCGCAAATTTAAGATTTTATAACCAATATTACCAATTGCTCCTAAGCATTGTGGAAATCCAATTACCTCGAAACCAGTCACCAATTCGGTTATATTTTCTCTGTTTAAAGGCAACATTTTAAAACAGGATGGCTGCAGTAATCTCCAGATTTCGGTGCAAAATTCCAGTAAAATTTCGCAAACCGTAGATTTTCCTACACCGAACATGTTGGCGATACTACGATACTCTGCAGATGACCCTAAAGCAAATAATGTTATAGCCACTCTTTTCTCGATAGGAATAGCTTTTCGGTAATTTGTATCCATTTTTTGTAACGGGCGGAGGATGTCACATAATTTATCAAAGGAACTTCGGTTCATGCGAAAGTTCTCTTTAAAAAAAGCACAACCGTTTCGTTGGTAATCGTGTTCCCAAAACTGATTCTTACGTTGCTGGAATTAATAATATATAATTGAAAACTTTTGCATCAATAGGAACATATACACACTTTTGTCCAACATGAATTAATCGGCATCCCAAGGTCCTTTATTAAATCTAATACGATTAGATATTGTTTCTTTAACTCGGCTATCTCTGTTGTCAAGGCATGGTGCTGAGAAGTAAGACATTCCAATAGTTCTCTTGAAGAATTGTCGATGAGCAGGAAATTTATTTGGCTTCTCAAAGCCAATGCTTTCGCAATTAACATCTTTTTCTCAGAAATCTAAAAAAAACACGATCTTTAGTAATAATTATAAGCAAATATTAAAGATTTCAAAACTTACCATTCTCGTTGCTCAAATGTAAACAAACAAATAAATTTGTGAACTGTCAGTGAAAACTCAGCGAAAACACAAATTGTCGGTCCGAACGACTTACGTTCCACAACATACAAATGTGTTTTCAAAATGTTTTCAATGTCGGTCCGAACATAGTATTACAGATAAATGAAAATATTTTGATTTGAAATTGATTTGTACTTGCATACATATCTGCAGGATGGATGCGTATGAAAGTTTTAAATGAAAAGAGGGATGATTTCATATATTATTATTGTAATATATTATGTTTTTAGGATATTAAGATAATATTTCAAAAAGTAGCTTTTATTTGGACATTAACTACAAACATTACCATGAAAATAGCATAATTAAATAATTTTGTTATCAATTTTGCATGAATTCCAAAAATTCGCAAAATGATATTCTTATCAAATGATATGATTGCATGTAAACGTATAAAAATATAAGCCAAGAGGCCAACATGCGTCTTTAAAAGCAGTGTATATTTCTGAGCATAATTTTCATTGAATTCTCAGCTCTGTTCACTCATTTCTGTTAAAATTTCTCCTGCCGAGCCAAAAGTGGTGAAATCCACTAATAGGATTTTGTTAGCTCTTGACAGTTTACACGCATGTCCGTAGTTGAACCTTCTCTATATTATACGTTCTCTGCTACTGTACAACCAGAGAACGTATATTTATAACATATATATCGTATATTTATAAATATACGTTCTCTGGTACAACCTTGAATCTTATGAACGGTCGACGTCCAACTCAGTATACTATTCAAATATCACCAAAACTAGTTTTATTTAGATGTTGCATACTTTTAAGCGCATCTTTTTGGTGAGGTGCTTAAACTTACTATCGTCTTCCTACAGTGTCGCTCAAATATTCTAGGTTTCAGCACCACTTAAAAAAGTTACATACATACATACATACATACATACAAGTGAAGCTAATAAAAGCGTATTAAAAACATTAAACAGCGAATCAATTTACGACATGGCGCTTTACACATTTCATCAGAAATTAATGCCTTTCAATCTTGCTTACTTGAAAGTGGGATTACTCGCAGGTTTCAGTCATCCATTTTAAATTTATAAAGCTATTTGAGTGCACAACTGATTTCTTTCTGTTCAATTTTTATTCCAATGAAATATCGAATCTTAAATAAGTCGGTAATTCTACATCTGCACATTACGTTTGCATTCATTCATTGTTTTAATATCTTCTGTTGCAATAATTTTTCAATATGTCTCTTATATCAAGAATATAAATGCAAACGTCATGTAATTTTCTTCATTTAACATACCGCTTAAAAATGCTGTTTTCACGACCAAATAACATATTTTTAAAGCAAATTGGTTGTGTAAAGCCACGTGCAACAAGTCTCGCCTTATATTTGACTGAATTTCTTAGTTTATTGTGCTTCATTGTACAAATTTACAGTCAATGATATTTTTATGTTCAGGCCTTTGTACAAATAACCAGGTTTTATTATAAGAATCTACTTCTACTTTTTATTTTTTTAAATGAATTTGGAGAGCCACTGAAGAAATTGTTTGGTTTTGAATTAAATGACACTGAGCTTTCTTCATAATATGGTACCCGTTTGCGGTTTTTCAAACTTCCACTGTTTCTGATATCGTTATTTCTTTTCAGTTGTGAACTTATTGATTGATAACTGTGTCTATCTGTATCTACTGATGCGCGTTCATCCGTATTTACCAGGTTGTGTCCAAAGAATGGAGCTATTATCTGAATAAAGTTTGTCAGATTTATCTTCCATACTTTCATTCAGGAAATAGCTTTGTTTACCTTCCGTACTTTTATTCGCGAATTTTTATTTTTTTATTTTTTATTTTTCGTACTTTCATTCGGAAAATTAGAACCTATAGATAGAACTCTGTCTTGTATGGCGTTTCTGTAATATTCCACATTTGTCTTATCAGCAATAACGCCTCTTGCTGTTATTAAAGCTTCTGATATCTTGTTCACACAATACAAAACCATTCGGTTCGTATCGAACAAGTATTAATTTCCATGATTTCTCGTAAAATTTTTCTTTTAGTGTTTTGTTATTACGTATACTGTGGAACTTTAAATACTTTAAATTTGGGGGTTTTCATGCCACTGTTCATATGAAGTTGTTGTACACTTTCTCAGAGCTTTACTTGAACGTCTCCCCAAAAACTCTTTTCCAATTTTCCACCATTTCCTATAGCAACCTCTTATGCCACATTTATAAATATAATTTATTGAAAATTGTCAAATCAATGTATGGTACGCTATAACTACCTTTGTTTTTACCATTTTTAGAGACTTTGATACTTCCCGTATTAAATTCAATTACCATCCCAGAGTTTCGTAACTTTCTAACCAAGAGCAAGAAGAGTAAATGAATTTTGGAAATTGTCATTACATACATAATTGCACTAAACTTTTCTTTGTTGCGTATACGTATTCACCACACTTTGCAATTCAATATATTCCACAAACATGCCTTTATCAGTTGTTAAGTAATAAGAAGATCCAGAAGCTAAATTTAAAGATATGGCGCTGTAAACGGTCGTGTTGTAATACAACTTTTTAATGTTGCCTATTTTTCCACAATGATGCCACATTTATTTATTTATTTTTTAATTAAATGATACTGTTTCGGTTTTTCAAACTTTCACTCCCTCTGATATTGTTTTTTTTTTCAGTTGAGCTTTTATTTATTTTCATAATCTTGCAACCTTTTGCTACAGAGTATTATAGTTTTGTTCACCTAACGGTTGTACGTATCACATAAATCTAAACTAGATAGATATAAGGTTACATAAGTTAGCACTCCACACATTCAAAAAGTATTATATGATGCATTAATATCATATAATACAAAGCAATAGAATACGACACCAACTAAATCACGTTTAGTGGCAACCTGTGGGAAGCGCAGCGTCAGCGAACACCGTACTCGTTGCAGCGGCAAACGTAGGCTTAGAGTTAAGTGTAATCAATTTTAATTTTTAGTTCTAAGATAGAATTCAATAAAGGAGTATAGCTCCGAAGTAAAGGAGCATTGCTTCCAAAAAAAGGAGCATAGCTCCCAAAATATTTTTTATAAGCAACAAAATAAATTTTTTTTTAACTGGCGCCCGAGCAGGAACCAGCATACAAAAGTAGCAAGTAACCTGAAAATTAATAAGTAAGGCTACCCGAGTGGCCAGTGACAAACAGTACTAAAATAGAAATTAAAGCGAAAACGATGTGTGCTTTTGTTTTTGCTTTAATTTCTATTTTAGAGCCATTCGGGTAGCCTTAGTTGTTAATTTTCACGCGAAACGCAATAAAAAAGTAAGCCTACGCGTGTGAGAAACTAAAAATAAATACCGTGCCCGCAATACCACGTGGGATTTGGCAACGTCGTGGGACCATAGTGTCATCAGAAAAAAGAACAACCCCGGAAGGTCATAAAAAATCTTATGGAAAGCTGGAATCCAATACTGTAAGTTTTTACAAAATATTTTAATATTATCAAAGAAAATATTGTTATAACAAAGAAAAAAAATGTATTTATTTGATACAAAAAGATAGAATACGAAAAAGTCTTAAATTACTGTAAGCTTTTACAAAAAAATTAATTGACAGAAAAATAAAAGGAAAGAAGTAATATTACAAAGGAAAAGAAATTTAATTAATTGACATAAAAATAAAAAGTTTAATATAATGTGACTGGCCGAAGAATTGATCGAACAACTAAACCAAATGAGGTTAGATTATGGGCAAACCACCCATCCTTCAAACCCTGGCGATGCCAATACCGCATTGGAATCGTACAATACTCCACTTGATTGGAGTCAAATCCGAAAATGCCTTATGATGCATAATTCGGATAATATGGACATAGGGACAATCGAATACCAGATGACCACCCTCCTCCAACGCCACGATGACATTCCAAACTTCTACCAAAAAGTTTACCAACACCATTCCCTTATATTGTTTGTAGACGAAATTTCATGTCTCGAGGTCAGCGACGAGTCCATACGTACTATGACCAATTCATACAGGGACAAAGCCCTTGATACATTCATTAGAAGGCTAAATGGCGTTTTACCTCGACTTCTCAGGGAAGAGAACCGACAACCTTGCCCCATAGCCCAACATTTATGTCAAAAACTTGACAACATGACGTATAGAATTAATAATGCGAAGAACACGCACAAAGCCAATATTCAACCACCACGACGACCTCCACGAAAAAATTATTATTTTTATAATTTTAATTACAATAGTGATTTTTATCCAACATGCATTCGGTCGTCAATCATATCGGTATCCCCTCTACTCCACTAATTATATGCAAAATAATCAAGGATTCATGCCGAGGTTCAATAATTACGCGAACAACCCCCATATTACTGGAGGAAATATGTCAGATTTGCCACCCAAACCACCGATCTCGATGGAAGTAGACGAGTCAATACAATCAAGACATGTTAATTACCAGAATAGACCCAAGAAATTCGAAGACAATCGCCCACCGGAACGTAAGTAAAATACAACGCAATTTCATTACTAACACAGTACAATTAGATCCGAACGGAATATATGATGACATTTTGCACCATTACAATTACGATAATGCAAGTCAAAATGAGCTTGATATTATTCATTTTTTAGATTAAGGCCGCGAATTTAAAACTAGGCGGGAACACAGTAGATTTTGTGATTAATACCGGATCTAATAAGAATTATAATATATTCAATCAACTAGGATTAGAAACCTAATTTTGAACGAAAAGCTCTTTACGGCAAAATCAGTTACCGAGACAATAGAAATTACCCACCACACTTTTGTTGACATTTTTGGACCAGCAGTAGAAAAAATAAAATTCTTCATATTATCAACTCTAGGGTCGTTCCACGGAATAGTAGGCAACGACACACTCAATCAATTGAAAGCAATCATCCATACTGATAAAAATTTAATGACAGTTTGCCAAAATACAAATATAACGTTAAAACAGCGAATATCACACGAAGTTAATAGTGGCAATCGATATTTCACATCTCTCACTATAACAACAAAACAAAATTAATAACATTATTAGTAAGTGCCCAAACCTTTTCGCGACAAAAACTGAAACTCCTGTCTACTCCAAGCCATACCTGTATCCTATGGCATTAAAATACGAAATCGAACGCCAAATTGAAAAACTTCTTGCTAACGGATTAATAAGGAGATCGAAGTCTCCGTATAACTCCCCAATATCGATCATTAACTAAAATTCAGTTGCCCCTGGCGAAAAAATATCGTAGATTATCGCAAACTCAATTCAGTTCCGATCCCCCCCAAATATCCTATACCACAAATTAACGAAGTCCTCGCAAATCTGGAAAATAATAAATTATTTACTTTCATCGGATTAAAAAGTGGGTTTCATCAAATTCCAATAATATGAATAATATGAAAATATGAACTTCTCCGCTTACCTTTCGATCTAAAAAATGCTCCAGCCACATTCCAAAGAGCATAGACGATATCCTTACTCAACATAAATGCTATGTTTACATCGATGATGTTATAATATTCGGCAAAAACGAAGAAGAATACTTTAAAAATATAGAATTAGTATTGCAAACATGAAAATCCAACAAGATAAATGCACATTTGCATAGGAAGAAGTAGAATTTTTATACTCTCGCAACAATGTTGCTAAGGAGAGTATTATAGTTTTGTTCACATAACGGTTGTTTGTAAGTCCTAAAACTAAAAGAGTCAGATATAGGGTAATATATACCAAAGTGATCAGGGTGACGAGTAGAGTCGAAATCCGGATGTCTGTCTGTCCGTCCGTCCGTCCGTGCAAGCTGTAACTTGAGTAAAAATTGAGATATCATGATGAAACTTGGTGCATGTATTCCTTGGCTCCATAAGAAGGTTAAGTTCGAAGATGGGCAAAATCGGCCCACTGCCACGCCCACAAAATGGCGGAAACCGAAAACCTATAAAGTATCATAACTAAGGCATAAATTAAGATATTAAAGTGAAATTTGGCACAAAGGATCGCATTAGGGAGGGGCATATTTGGCTGCAATTTTTTTGGAAAAGTGGGCGTGGCCCCGCCCCCTAATAAGTTTTTTGTACATATCTCGGAAACTACTATAGCTATGTCAACCAAACTCTATAGATTCGTTTCCTTCAGGCATTTCCATATACAGCTCAAAAATGGAAGAAATCGGATAATAACCACGCCCACCTCCCACACAAAGGTTATGTTGAAAATCACTAAAAGTGCGTTAACCGACTAACAAAAAACGTCAGAAACACTAAATTTTACGAAAGAAATGGCAGAAGGAAGCTGCACCCACACCTTTTTTTAAAAATTGAAAATGGGCATGGCCTCGCCCACTTATGGACCAAAAACCATATCTCAGGAACTACTCAACCGATTTCAATGAAATTCGGTATATAATATTTTCTTAACACTCTGATGACATGTACAAAATATGGGTGAAATCGGTTCACAACCACGCCTTCTTCCAATATAACGCTATTTTGAATTCCATCTGATGCCTTTTCTGTATAATACGAGTATATACATTAGGAATCAATGATGATAGCGGAATAAAACTTTACAAAAATACGGTATTTGAAAAATATGTAAATGACGTATAATGAAATCTCGATTATCACTTTATCATGCGGGAGTATAAAATGTTCGGTGACACCCGAACTTAGCCCTTCCTTACTTGTTAGGATATGTAATCAGCTCAAATGGGATAAAAACCTATTTCGAAAAAGTAGAAGCGGTAGCTAAATTTCCAGCCCCACAAACAATCAAAGAATTAAGATCCTTCCTAGCTATGCCAGGCTACTACCGAAATTTCGAGAAAGATTTTGAACTAACGACCGACGCCTCAGATTTCGCATTAGGTGCCATCCTATCGCAAGACGGTAGACCAATCACTTTCATATCGAGAACTTTAAGCAACGCCAAAGAGCACTATGCTACCAACGAGAAAGAAATGCTTTCTATAATATGGTCCATAAGTTCACTTTGTCATTACTTCTACGGTTCAAAAAAAAAAAATTATCCCTGATCATCAACGTCTTACCTATGCCCTAAGCCAGGGATGGGCAAATTTTTAGCCCGGAAAGTGCGGACGAGGGCTTGACGAGGGGAATATCAGTTTACGAAAGGAAGGACATAAAAATAACATTCCTCCGAAACTTTATGTTCATCGCAGAATCAGGGATAAGGGGATATCCAACTTATTCCAGCGCTTCAAAATTAGAGTTTTTTATAACATTTTCCATTATGGTCAGATTGGACAAAATACTAGTAATAATTTTTGGGCATTTAAATTAAAACACCTCACATTTAGTACGAATAAAAATTACTAAATAGTGGTTAAATAATTTAAATTTTTTTCTGGTATGTTAAAACAACTGCTTTTTGACCTTTCAAAACACAATAAAAGGATTTAAGCTTTTTAGCTCGCAATCAATAAATGTTTTTAATAATTTTCCACCGAAAATAATACTATGATGCTTGACATTCTTCGTTTCCAATAGATCTTCCAATCAAAACCTCCTGAACTTTGACAGTTGATAGAGTTCAGGAAGTTTTGACGTTTAGCAATTGCTCTCTCACTTCCAATGAGAGATGAGTTGGGCACCTCTTTATCTCTGGCAGAATGGTTGCGGCAATACTGACATTGTAAACAAATTATAAGCACAAATTTACTTATATCGGAATTGTACAGGTGTGTGAACAAAAAGAGGTAAAACTATTTTGCAGGTTTTAGAGTTTCGCATTAATATTTGTTTTTATTTACCTTTGTATGGTGGGAAGTTCTAATCACTGTTAGGAAACAACAAACTTAATATACCCTGTTCAGGATATAACTATATAAGATATACTTGCATCTAAAACCAATTTTATTTATTAAGAAAGCAGCACATTTTTAAGCTTCACAATACCATATTGTTGTTCCTATTTTATTCACTCCAATGTATATGTACTAAAACTAAAAAAATAATTTAGTTACAATTGGGAAATCTTTTCTCAAGTTGTGGGCTTTTATACGTACATAGCAGCTTTATACATCTACATATATAAAAAAAATAAAAGATACTTGTGACCATAATTTTCTTTAAACATATTGCAGTTCCATTTAATGAAAATGCTTATATAAATATATGATTTGTGAAATTTTTCAGTTTGGTTATTTTACCAAAATATTCAAAGAATTAAGATTTTTTTTATAACTGTTTTATTAAATTTTAAAGATCTAAGATGCCTCTGGAAATATATTAAAATAATAGTAAGAGCTTTAGAAAGGAAACACATATTTTCAAAAAAATAAAAAATTATCAAGTAAAAATATATTTCCGCGGTATGGCATTATTAATTGAGACATATGTATGTATGTACATATGTGGTCGAAGAAAAAGTGGTTCATAAACTGAAGTTATTATAATTTAAATGTGCAGAAATGTTATCAGCGCGTGAAAATAGTGTCCTAAATTTAAAAAGAAGAATTAATTAATTTAATGTGGAATGGGAAGAAAAGTATTTATGTCAGGAAAGCTCTGGCAGCATACAATGTCTGCTATGTAAACAAGTAAGGAAGGGCTAAGTTCGGGTGTCACCGAACATTTTATACTCTCGCATGATAAAGTGATAATCGAGATTTCATTATCCGTCATTTACATATTTTTCAAATACCGTATTTGTGTAAAGTTTTATTCCGCTATCATCATTGGTTCCTAATGTATATATTATACAGAGAAGGCATCTGATGGAATTCAAAATAGCGTTATATTGGAAGAAGGTGTTAAGAAAATATTATATACTGAATTTCATTGAAATCGGTCTAGTAGTTCCTGAGATATGGTTTTTGATCCATAAGTGGGCGACGCCATGCCCATTTTCAATTTTTAATAAAAGCCTGGGTGCAGCTTCCTTCTGCCATTTCTTTCGTAAAATTTAGTGTTTCTGACATTTTTGTTAGTCGGTTAACGCACTTTTAGTGATTTTCAACATAACCTTTGTACGGGAGGTGGGCGTGGTTATTATCCGATTTCTTCCATTTTTGAACTGTATATGGAAATGCCTGAAGGAAACGAATCTATAGAGTTTGGTTGACATAGCTATAGTAGTTTCCGAGATATGTACAAAAAAACTTAGTAGGGAGCGGGGCCACGCCCACTTTTCCAAAAAAATTGCAGCCAGATATGCCCCTCCCTAATGCGATCCTTTGTGCCAAATTTCACTTTAATATCTTTATTTTTGGCTTAGTTATGACACTTTATAGGTTTTCGGTTTTCGCCATTTTGTGGGCGTGGCAGTGGGCCGATTTTGCCCATCTTCGAACATAACCTTCTTATGGAGCCAAGGAATACATGCACCTAGTTTCATCATGATATCTCAATTTTTACTCAAGTTACAGCTTGCACGGACGGACGGACAGACGGACGGACGGACGGACGGACGGACAGACAGACATCCGGATTTCAACTCTACTCGTCACCCTGATCACTTTGGTATACATAACCCTATATCTGACTCTTTTAGTTTTAGGACTTACAAACAACCGTTATGTGAACAAAACTGTAATACTCTCCTTAGCAACTTTGTTGCGAGAGTATAAAAACATGTCGAAGAAATAAACTATTTAAACGCATTATAAAGCGCAACACGAAGAATATGTATGACAGGTATACAGGTGAATCCCGTACCGATTCTTTTATGAACTTATGACAACATTAAAGCAGAGGTTTGTAAGTTATTAAGTTGTTCCAAATGTGGTTTTATCTGGAATATTGTACTTTGAGGAGTGTTCTGTTGATAGTAATGGCGAAATTCATGTTAGCTATGCGATTGCACTTAAAATGGTTTTAGATAATCACTCGTTTTTCGATGGAGATTTCATTAAAGAATGCATTTTGGAAGCAGCTGGAACTTTAACCAAAGAACATCTTCCGAAATATTTATTATACTTGTTATTATTTGTCTTACATTTTATAAATTTATGGTAGATTTAAAGAAACTTAAAATTGTTAGGAATTTTACAATTGTTACCCACATAGTTGCATTACATTGCCCATACGCGAGTTAATTTTTACCAGAAGTAAAAATTAGTCCAAAGAATATATTTTGAGCTGCACCAAAATGTGTACTCTTTATTTATACTCTTAAGACTAACTTATTACATAGTTCTTACTTCTATTTATACTTAGGCTGTTCACGGTAATGTGGTTATCGGGTTATGTGATTATTAAATTAAAAATAACCTCTGTGCTCCGTGAACATCCTATGTATGGTTATTTGCTTATTTATTTTTACACAAACAGCTGTTCATTGTTTACAATTCTAGTTCAATGAAATTCCTACTTATAAAATGCTTAAACAAAGTTTAAAAAGCAAAATAATCGAATTTAAAATAAGTGCTTCTATTCAGGATATGGACTTTATGGAAGGTACTTATCTGCTTATTAAGTAATCCGAATTTTAAGGGTTCAAAAACTTTTTTGTATAAATAATAATTTTTGATAAATATTGATGATTTTTAATGCTTTGTGATGCCTTTCGATGCCTTTTATTCCGGTTTTAATTTGCTGAAAATCTAAATGCAAATGCCATTCGCTTAGTTTTATTTATTTTTTGTGCTGCCATTTAGTAAAATTCCAACGACTTTCTAACACTGGAAATAAGCAAACAACCACATAATCTGTAAACAAGGGTCTAGGTTGGTCAAAGTTGGTTATTTTGTCATACCGCATTTTGTTGTTGTTTACTTAATCACATAACCACATAACCCGATAACCACCTTATCGTGAACAGCCTAACTAACTAGTATGTTTACTTATTACTAGTTGATAATTTGTTAAGATACAGATTATATTATTTGTTTAGGTTTGTTTACATATAGTTAGGTAGTTCACAAGGTGTCGTATATTGTCATATATGTCGTAAGTCATAGTTTTGTACAACTGTTGTAGAGCCGTTGTTGCTGTTTTAAATGCAAAAATATAAATTTGACGATACAACTCTGCGTACTGTGTTTATTCAATGCAACTTTGAATCAGCTGTGTTTGTTTATCTTTCTTCTTCTTATTGCTTGCATTTAGTTGAAATAAATTGGCCGCAAACTCGTTAAACGAATAAGTAAATAGATAAAATGAGCACGAACGGTGAAGTTGAGGTAAATATAATAGAAAATGCTGAATTATTTTTTAATTTAAACGTTTGTGAATACTTTCTCTTAGTTTTTACCAAAACGCAAGCGCTACAACCCCCAAAAGCGTTGGGAAGTTGCCGAGGAAAAAGCGTTGATTGAGTTCCTTCTAGAGAATCGCGATTTTGAGGTTTGATGTTATTTTTTAGGGTAAATGGAAACTATTAATTACTTAGTTATTTACAGAAACTATCGGGACGGCTATTTTATAATCGCTTCGCGAATGAGAAACAAATCCTGGTCGAGTGGAAATCAGCGCGCTCAAAAGTAAGAAATATGCGATCTGCATATACATAATAGAGCGAAGGAATTGGAAGGAAGTATTGGATGGCGATACTATAAAAGGTGAGTTTGTGTCTTCAATTGAATATCATTGTTAATACATAAGAATCAACTTTATATAGGCGTTTTGCTCAAAAAGTTTCGCTATTTCTACGAATTTGACGATATTTTCGGTGCCCGACTAAACGCTTGTGCTGTATTTGAAGAAATAATGGAAAGTGCTGATACTACCATTGAAGTATTAAGTCCTGTGCAAATTAAAATTCCTATTGTAAATGAAACAGTTACCACCCCAAGGCAAAGAGGAATATACTCCAAAACAGCGGCTTCCGATATTATGCAAATCCATGGCGAAATAATGACATTGCGAAAGCAAAAGTTAGTGGCAGAATTGACTGCAAGGGAAAGAGAGTTCGAGCAAAAAGAAAAAGAGTTACAGTTAAAAGCTAAAGAAGTGAAGCTCATAGAAATTGAAATATTAGCGCTAAAAGACATTGTTTATGCGACTTCATGGCATCTCGCCCCTCCACACAACTAAGCATTCATCACACAACTCACACTCATCACACAACATAACATTCATCACACAACTCACACTCATCACACAACACAACATTCAGCACACAACCTACATATGTACATCATCATACACGCAACCCCACGCAACAAAAACGACCTACAAAATAAATGTAATGAATGACCTACAAAATAAATGTAATGAATGCATAAATGGCCTACGCCAATGGTTTTCTTCCAAAAGTTTGGAACTGGCCGAGCACAAAACAGAGGTATTGCTCATAAGCACCAGGAAAATTGAGGAAAAAATAACTCTCACCATAGGAGAGTGAGTAATTACTTCACAACCACAGTTGAAGTATTTAGGGGTAATATTGGACGCCAAACTGAAATTCAAGCAGCACTTGGCAAACATAGCAAATAAAGCAAACAAGATTTACAACGCGTTATCAAGAATGATGGCAAATAGAGGCTGTGTGCGCTCCAGCCGCCGACTTCTAATCGCAACAGCTATAAGCTCAGTTATCCTATATGCAGCTCCAGTATGGATCCAGGCACTAAACATAAAATCGTATGCCAAAACAATAAATGCGGTGCACAGACTCACAGCAATAAGGGTAACAAGTGCTTTCCGAACTATTTCCAGCGAAGCATCTGAAGTACTAGCTAGTATGCCGCCCATAGACATCCAGGGTGATGAGCTCACAAGATTATATGAGCTATCAGCGCCAATTACAGAAACCCAAAAGAGAGAAGAGAGAAAGAAGAGCATAACTATATGGCAGCAACGGTGGCAAACCTCAACTAAAGGACGGTGGACCCACAGACTTATACCTGACATCCATACGTGGATAAGTAGACGACATGGGGACCTGGATTTCCACCTGACCCAAATATTAAGCGGGCATGGGTGCTTCAGAGGCTATCTATATAAATTTCAAAATGACGTCAGTCCGTATTGTTCGATGTGTGCGGAGTCCATAGAAGACTCTGAACACGTGTTTTTCCATTGTCCTCGGTTTCGAAACATAAGAAAAAAGTTAGAAACCTCACTAGGTGGTAGCCTAACGGTGGAAAATTTGACTGCATTTATGTGTCAGTCCTCTGACAAATGGATAGCTGTTCGCAAAGCGGCAACTTCCATCATGAATACATTAAGACAGTTACAGCAGAGTAGGCGTTAGTCCGTCCGTGTTATAGAGGAGATTTAAAATGTCTTGTCACTCCCATGAAGTATTACCTTACCTGGTGGTTCCGTGGGAGTGTCTTGAGTTGGGAGTAGGTTAGGTTTAGCGGATTAAAAAAAAAAAAAAAAAAAAACGCAACAAACCAACCACACTACACACACACCACACGTTATCGTTTTCACCACCTAACCGATCAAAAAGGATTGGTTAGATGGGGGTGGAAGACAATTCGCTTTTTACGCCCGTATCGAGGACACGCCAGTTCGTTCACCGTCGATCCGCCAATTTTGAATCTCACAAAGTTTTACTCCAACGTTGGAGTCCCCATCCGGTCGCGTGTGTGTGTGTGCAGAAGCAGCAACAGTGAAAGTGAACAGTGTCCAAGGAACCATACTTAATCATACATCTACATTTGTACAAAAAATACTGAAATATAAATAATTATATATTTAAAATTGTATTCAAAATATTGAAGTCTCGCCCGCAAAGGGAAATACATACAATTATAAATCGATACATTGTTTATAAATCTTTAATTTAA
>NW_026089622.1:2257195-2276223 GCF_024586455.1 Bactrocera neohumeralis | reverse complement strand
AATTAATTACACGTTTTCCAAATTATTTGTGTCTTTCCGTCATTCCGCTGTGATTTAATCAGCTACTTTTCACAGGTTTATTTTTGACATTCCGCCCTTTTTGATACCAGCCGTTCATAGTTCATTATCTTGATAATCATGGAAAGCGAATGAAAGAACAGTGAGTCTTATATCATTTCATCCTTGATTGCAGGACACGACTGGACGATAGAGAAATTTCATTGTCTGTTAATGTCTTGAAGCCAGTCTCTTGAACATTTTAAAGGCGACAGCGACATAGAAAACTGCTGATTTACACAACAATGTCAATGTTGCCTTACTAAAACTGAAGAAAATTTAAATATTTTTGGAAGAAAAAAAAAATTATTTGAACAATGTTGTTCAGAGCGCCCGAGATTTGCAAGAATATGAACAGTCTGCGGAAGCTGCAGTAATCGAAATCGAAGACAATAGTGAATCAAGCGACAAAGGCGATTATCGCTATCGTCCGTAAACTCTCCTCTCCCCAGTAGTGAAGACACTTGCGGCCTTGCTACTCCCGATCTTCACTCACCACCCTAACCTAGCCCGCCACCAGTACGGATTCCGAAAAGTGCACACCACCACCACAGCACTTAGCGTCACAAACGCTCAGATAGTTCATGTCCACCCTGTGAGAGAACGATCTTCGTCACGTTGGACTTGTCGAAAGCTTTTGACACAGTCAACCACACAACGCTACTGCTGGACATCGAGAAAACGACGCTTCCTCCAGGACTGAAGAGGTGGACCATGAACTACCTGAGCGGTCGACAAACATCCGTGCTATTTCTAGGTGAAACATCTAAACTGAGAAGAATTAAATAGGGGGTTCCGCAGGGTGGTGTCTACATCTCGAAACTACCACAGCCACCAGAGGGAGTTTCCATAACCTCGTACGCTGATGATTGCACGATATTGACGTCGGGCAATGGAATCGATGGCATATGTTCAAAGGTAAACGGCTACCTCTCCGACCTTTCTCGGTTCCTCACTGCACGGAACCTAACACTTTCCCCCACCAAATCCACAGCGACCATATTTACGAACTGGACGAAGGAGTATAGACTTGAGCTTAATATTGCAGTCAACAGACGTCGACGACAACATGGATAACCCTTACCATCCTAACGGGGATTGATAATCCGTTACAACAACAACAATGGCTCACTACATTTCTAGAGAATGCTCAAGGCTGCCATAAGTATATCAAGCTACAGCTGGATGGGAAAAATATAAAAATATTAACTGACACCGGGGCAGCAAAAAATTACATTAATCCTACAAAGGAGCCCCAAGAAGTAATTCCCGTCGAAAGCCCTTTCACCGTAAACTCGATACACAGTTCGAGCAAAGTAACTAGTAAGTGCCTTATGAAAATTCGTGGCCAAATCTCCTCAATCTTCGTGCTAGACATACTTAACTTATTTGATGCAATTATAGAAATCGAATGCTTAACACAAGCAGAAATAACATTGAACTTACGTAACAACACTATTAATTACAATGACAAATTCGAGCAATTACAGTATCATTACTGTGACAGTGTAAACTTCACAGATGTGGATGACATCCATCACAAAGGAATTCAAAAGCATGGTACAACGAAATCAAACAGTTACTTAAAGTTGGTATCATTTTAGACCATCAAAGTCCCCATACAACAGCCCTGTATGGGTTGTTGACAAAAAAGGCCTTGACAGCAATGGAAACCGAAATAAACAGTTGATAATCGACTTTAGGAAACTAAATGAATGAACTATAGCCGGCCCATATCCAATGGTACTAGCAAACTTAGGAAAGGCAAAATTTTTTACGACTACGGGTATCACCAAATTTATCTAAAGGAACAAGACCGCGAGAAAACGCAATTCGCAGTGAACAGCGAGAAATACGAGTATGCCTTTTGGCTTGAAAAACGCGGGAAGCAAGTTTTAAAGAGCCAACGATGACATCCTGAAATATGTATGTTATGTTTATGTATTGACGTAATAATCTTTTCTAAAAACTACACTGACCATGTGCAACATATTGATAGTTTTAAAATGCTTGGCCGATGCAAACATGAGAGTAGCACATGATAAAACTAAGTTCTTTAAAGAAAGCATCGAATTCTTGGGCTTTTTAGTGACCAAAAACTGCGTTTAAACTGACCCCTAAATGACCAGGGCGATACAAGAATAAACTTAGCCAAAAAATTTGTTCAGCCTGCGGTCGTTTTTAGGTTTAGCTATTTACTATAAGGTGTTTATTAAGGACTTCGCAACAATAGCAAGACCCTTAACCAACATTCTCAAAGGAGAAAAATATGCAGTGAGCAAGCATATTTCCAAAAAGTTCTCGATTGAGTTTGACGAAACTCAACGTAATGCTTTCAAAAGAATGAGGAATATTCAAAGGCAGCCCTTTGATTTAACTACTGACGCAGATGGTATTGGTGAAGTTCTGTCCCAAGGGGGCATACCCATTTCCATGGTTTCACGCACCCTAAAGAAAAGAGAGACACACTACGCCACGAATGATTGTTAGCTATTGTTACCTCAATGAAGCAAGAAAAAAAAATTTTTTCACTGATTACCAGCTCCTTAATTGCCGTATCACATAGAAACACGAATGCAAAAATCAAACCATGGAAGTCATTCATTGATAAACACAACGCAAGTGTTCTAAAAACCACTATTAACACAGGCGTAGTAAACGCAAAATTATTACGATAGGCACCCCGAAAAACAAATGCTTGAGGAGACATTAATTCCATCATACGCTGTAGAAATACTGCACATTGATATCCTTTTAACTGACAAAAAAATTTTTCTTACTTGCATTGACAAATCTCAAAATTCGCCAAAGTACAACCACTGGCATCTCGCACAATAACGGATGTAAAACCGCCCATTATTCAGCTGTTGAATTTATTCCCACAGACCAAGACAATTTACTGCGTTTAACGAAGCTACTTTTAGTTCAGCTACAAAACTATTAGGGCCCTGATAAAAAAGGGTACGACGTCGACATTATGAACACACCACCCCTACACAGTTGCTCAAATGGCCAAGTGGAACGCTTTCACAGCGCACTCGCAGACGTAACCAGAACGTTTTGCCTATAAAAAATTTCTGACGATACAGTCGAGTTGATACTATTCGGTCACAGACCAAACACCCATCAACATAATGCAAGCAGCGTCCAGCGAGCATAGGCAAGCCATCAAAAATAAAATTGCGAAAGCCCAGCACGATAACATTAAAAGATCCAACCCGAATAGTCAAAACAGGGTATTTGAGGTAGGCGAAACAGTTTTTGTAAAGAATATAGATTAAGAAATAAGTTAACTAGCCTCTGCACAGAAGAAACAATTCAAGCAGGCCTGGGAACGTCTGTTTTCATTAGAGAGAGGGTGGTCCATAAGGACAACCTTAAATAGTGGTTGCTTTCAAGTAAAAATTTGAGATTGAAAATAGTACTTTAATAGTTTAAGCGCACAACGATTTTCATTCCTCGTTTCTTTTATTTAATTCTATTAGTATTAGGGGTAGTACATGGTCGGATTATTGACTACTCCCACTCCAGCTATATCTCGGTAATTGACGGAAAGGTATTGGTATGGAAATAAGCAGATTATTAAAGGCCCCTATTATGAGTTGCATTCGATCTTCGCTATTCGCTGGCTATCGAAAATCGAATGTCAAATTCGTATTATGAGCTATGCAACTCTGTCGAAATTTTCGTTGAGCATCGAAATGGCTGTCGAACAGAATTTACCTATCGACAGCGTAGCGTAGTGAATGGAAATTTGTGAAAATGTAGGTTTTTTGCGTTTATTTATTGCTTTATGGTAACAAATAATTAATTTATACTATTTTTGTTAATTTTATGCAGGTCGAAAGTCGTGAGCACTAAACAGCAGTTGGAAAAACTGGTAGCTTTAATGGAAGAAAATCCACAATTTGCAAGAGGGATTTGCACCAAAGTTCAGGCGGCAACAAAATGGGAGGGATTTGCTTTGGAGCTGAACTGTTTGGGTCCACCAACTAGACCAGCGGCAAAGTGGATGAAGGTACATAAAGTTGTTCTGTGTTTTTTGTGGAAATACATTTTTATTTGGACATTGTAGGTATGGGCTGATATGAAGTCAAAGACAAAGAAAAAACTGTCGCAAAACAAAGCGGAGTACAGAGCAACAGGCGGAGGTACTAACAGGCTGCAGGGATTTTCTAATACTGAAGAGAGTATTATTGGCTTACTTGAGTTTGATGCCTGCATAAACCCGCCGGGAGCCGAATTTGGTCTGGATATAAGTGGCGATGTTGAACCACAACTTCCAGCTCCAACAAATCCCACCCCACATCCTCAGGCTGAAGAAAGTGAAGTGGAGTTTCATTCTGAGGCTTACGAGCCTCCAGCACGCAAAACGCGGCCAATTAAAAAATGCAACAAGGCAGAGAGGCTGAGGTTACTGGACTCCCAGACAAATGCCCAGAAACAGTACTACAAAGAAATGGTCTCCACTTTAGGGGTCATACGAAAATGTGCTGAAGAAAAAGTGGAATACCTAAAGAAACAGTATGAACTGGATAAAAACGCAACAGAGGTAATGCTACAGCTGAAAAAGGAAAAATTGCGGGTTTACAAAGAAGAAGTTTTAAAAATCCAGCAAGATCGCAAATCAAAACTGCAGTTAAAACTTGCAATTTTAGAGCTAAAAAAAATCTTTAAATAATTCTTAACTTTTATATTTAGATCTAAGTTTAAGTGCCTTAAAGAGACTGAATTAATGTTTTTTGTTTTTATATTGATGTTTCAAAACTGTATATACTTCTAAGTATAATAGGTAAATGAATTATGTGATATTTTTCGGTTTTTATTAGTATCTTAAGACTGTATATACTTCTAAGTAGAATAGGTAAATGAATTATGTGATATTTTTCGGTTTTTATTAGTATCTTAAGACTGTATATACTTCTAAGTAGAATAGGTAAATGAATTATGTGATATTTTTCGGTTTTTATTAGTATCTTAAGACTGTATATACTTCTAAGTAAAATAGGTAAATGAATTATGTGATATTTTTTGTCAAAGAGTATTTTTTATTACGTAGATAAACATGAACAATGAATTCCATAATAAATATTTTGAATAAATAAGCCTTCTAATTAATTTTTTTTAATTATATCTAAAACGTTCTTGATATACGATTTCTAATTGCTGCTGCTTCCGAGTCGTTATCAGATTCAACTTCAATGACTCCACCATGACTGTCGTTTGCCTCATTAGGAAATTCTTCAGGAGAAATTTCGACTTTATAAAATATGCAAATGTTGTGTAAAGCTGCACAAACATTAATAATTTGTGTCGCCTTTTTTGGAGAATAGTGGAGAGCTCTTGCTTGTAACAAACATCTGAATCTATTTTTCAACACTTCAATAGTGCGCTCTACTATATTTCTTGCTCTCGAATGTTGTGTATTGTATCTGCTTTCTGGAGATCCTTCTTCAGAATTTCTAAAAGGTGTCATCAAATATGTTTTTAGAGCGTATCCAGCGTCTCCTATACAGAAAAAAAATTATTCTAAAAAATATAACATTTTGCTTTTTTAGACAAACATATATGTACCAAGTAGCCAAGTATTGCGAAGACCATTTTCGACTTGCTGTTCTAGATATGCTTTCAATGCTGACATGTTGAAAATCATCGAATCATGCGTTGCCCCCGGATTCTTTGCATTTATATACCGTATGATCATTGTATGATCACAAACCTGTAATTAATATAAAAGCCAAAAATGCTCAACAACAAATTTACGATAAACTTGTTTGCATACTTACAATCATAGCATTAATGCTAAAGAATCCTTTTCTGTTGTAATATAAATGCTGCAACTCCTTTTTGGGAGCCACAATTTTGATGTGTGTACCATCAACACAACCGATTACCCCAGGAAATCTGGTATTGCTATAAAAATGAGATTTTGCTTGTTGCATTTCAGCCTCGGTATAATTGAATTTTATCCATCTTTGGCAAATGAAATTCTCCAGGGCATCGAGTACCTCAGATAGTACCACAGACACCGTGGGCTGTGCAAGTCCAAGCATGTTTTCATTCCCTATACTAAGTTGATACGATCCCTGAGCACAAAATCGTAAAGTTGTTGCCAATTTTAGTATATTGGGAATAGATTTCGCTCGTGTGCATCGCTGCAGCATCTCCTCTGTAGCGGACAGCAAATCAACAAACGCCTCTTTCGACAAACGGAAGTTTTCTATAAATCTACAAATAAAATTTCCTAAATGTTGAACATGTAGAAACTGCTAACAAATAGCATTGTACTTACGTAGCGGAATCTAATTCCAAAGGGTTGGAAGCGTCCCTTAGCTTCTTTCTATTTCTAGCCAATTCCAGTAAGCTTTCATCCTCCTCTGAAGAATCGCCAAACCACAACTCAGTCGTAGTCATATTTTATTTTAACTTTTATTTATATTTTCTTTATTTATAAAATATTAGTTAGTTTTACTTCCACACTTCGTAAACAAAACGCTTTTAGTTTTTACACCATCTGACAGATGTATACTATCGTGAACATTCAAAATGATTGCAATTCACAATAACGCCAATCTTCATCGAATGAGCGTCGTAATACCAAATGCAAATTCGTTCGACCAGCATTTTCGATCGTTGTCGAAGATCGAATGCAACTCATAATAGGGGCCAAAGACACTCAACCAATTTAACAGACCTTGTTAACATAACAGTGGAAACGGTAAAATTAACCTCAGTCACACATGCAAAAACTGCTAGACATGGAAACAGAACATACATACATATTAGAAATTATTGTCTGTACTAAAGCTTAGTACGCAGCTCTCAAGAAACGTAAAAACTTCTTATAAAAACGCTTAAGAAACGGTCAAGAAACTTTCCTGCGATAAATTTACTTGTGCTAGTACGCAGCTCTTAAGAAATCTAGTACTAATTTGAAATGCTTTTTTTCAGTAAAATGTGAATATGGCAAACCTGGTTTTGCGAAGAAACATCAAATCAACAATTGTTTCTTGAAGGAAATTCGAAGTAATCGTCAAATTCATCCTAAATTAGTTGAAATCATTATTATGAAGTATATTCCATTTTGAAATGTTGTATAAAACCTACCAATCATCAACAACATTTCTTAAATCTCAATGAAAATATTTAAGTTACCATACACATACACACATACATATTACGCACAAAGCTTGTTTTCTTTGTTTATTTTCTCTTGTTCTTCTAATGTAGATCATTCACAATGCGTAACCAGCTGTCAAAGTTACTTGAGAAATAATGTATTTTTTTTTCTTGAGCAATTACTTGAGAGCTGCGTACCAGGGTATAGAGGAGTAGGGAAAGTCCCATTCACAATAGAAAAAAGAGCCATTCACAGTCCTTAACCTACCCCTCAAGTGTACGTTCAAAATAAAACATCATGGCCACCTCTGGTGAATAAGGGTGGCGAGAGGTCAAAACGGGTTGCAGAAAGCGAAAATGCTATAATATAAAATTTTAAATTTATAGTACTATATTTGTACATGTATAAATACTATTTTCAATTTTTGTTATAGAATGAAGTTTAATGCTGTTATCAAAAGATTTAATTATGTCTTGATATAAATAAATATGCTACATATATATTTTTAAGCGTTGTAGTTAATTTATTCATGGACAAATTGAAAATTATTTTTGATAATGAGTGTACCAAAAGAGATAACTATTGTAGAAAAATTTGGTATTACATATCATAATAATTCGTCTGAACAGTAAAACACAATTTTTTACTGTAAGATAAATCAAGAGATAATTATAATAGCCATGTTTTCTGAATTTTAAGTATAAATTTTTGTAATCACTACATACACGTTTTATATGTCAGATCAGGAACCTACTCGTTCCCAAATGGAGTGTTTGATTATCCTAACAGATTTACCACTTTATTTTTTAGTTCTAAGCTAAGTTTTTAAATAAAAAGGATTCTTAAAGAAAATTATTTTTTGAATTTGCAATATCTATATAGTAGTAAAAAGTAGTTTAAATTAGCTTACGCAACACTATTTTGCCATGCTCAGTAGCAATACTGGCATAGTATTTAAAAAAATAAATGATTTTTCGAAATATAATCCAGTTTGAAATTATTCAAATCGATAATAACTTGTTTGGCCCAATTAAAAACACAACTCAAATTCCTTAATTTTTAATAGCGGTTCATTATTAGCCAAATTACATTTATTTGTTTTTTTAAGTTTAAATATCAACTTCCACACCATTCATAATCGACCATAATTCACTAGATGTAAAGACGAATTGTAATTCGCGTAGATGCAAATGTTTCTTTTTCAAATCGCTGCTTGGTCACCAACACTGCCAACTTTCATTTGATGAGTGTTGTTTATTATTTGCGTAGTTCTTCCCGATGTTCTATCGGTTTTGGTTGAGCTGGTTCCCCCCACTCTCCCAATTCGGCATCATAATATTGCGCAGCACGATATGGTCACAATTCCCATGGTACTTGCTCTTCCATGGAGGTCAATTGTATACCAAAATTCTTCAACCACGGTATGTCGGAGGGAACGACATCGGTAATACATTCGCGATCGATACGTTCCGTATGTAGCTCACCAATAGGTTGTCCAGGACAGATACGCTCAGTGAACTTGGCTTTCAATAAGAAGGTAGGATCGCAACGCATGTCTTAACGACGGTATCCCACCATTTTTCATTTTTGCGCATAACACGATGAAACCAGTCAATTAATTCGCTCAACTGGTAACGCATTGGTCTGCAAGGTGGGTGTTTAGCATATTAGAAAGTATGTAAATTCAATTTTGCTCAAAACCTACACAACAACTTGATAAAGCTGACCAGCAGTATCGGTATCCTAAGCGCAATTGACAATAGCTCGTACAACATCCGAATGTGCTCACCGGAGTATTTGCTCTTCAAAAAGTTACTTCCACCCTCAAACACAAAGCTCATTGGTTTGGGACCAGCGTTTAAAGCAGACAAATAATCAAACGTTCTACACCAGCTTCTTTGCTGATTCTATAAAAAAAAAATACATGGTAAATCTTTTGAAATAAAGTTTAATTTTAGCTTACCTAGCAATGCGACATGCACCTTCCACAAGCACGACATTGAATTTAAAATTTTGTCTCGAATTCACGACCAACTAAGTTCATAAATACATTTGAGTACTTTACAGCATCGCGTATCGCTTTTACATCTCTTAAATCATAAAATTGGAACAGCACCTGACCCATTACGCAGCAGTATTAACGAGGCCATGTTTAGTTATTCCGTACTTTTATTGCAATAAAATCCCAACCCGATCTGTTATTTATCGTCTCAAGGGAAATTTGCACACTTCTTCCAGATTCAAATAACTAAATAAGCCATCGTAAAGCATTTAACCATGAAATAAACTCAAACAAATTGCCTTGCAAAAATGTAAATATGGCTGTGAATGAGTATAATCATAGCTCATATTGTTCTCATCCTTAGGAATATATATTAAAATAAAACGATTTTCTTTTGAAAATATATTAAACTTTTATATATAACCAATATTTTTGGGACAACTTATCCATAAATTTTAAGAAAACAACACAATGCAACCATTTTCCGGTTAAAAGTCGGCCATCTTGGATTCCAATAGAAACTCAACCCCGGACTACACTTGACGTTTCTACAGTGGCACCTCTCAGCTGTGCCTTTGTTTACATAACATCAGCTGATAGTGACCTTACTCCTCCTCTACCGTGCTGCGTACCAACCTTAAAAGTGCACCACAGAATGGCAGGAAGTTTAGACTTCTTCGGCTCAACACTCAAGGTAATAGCAGGCACGCTTGATGCCTCTGATTTTAAAAATTAAGGTGGTCCGAAACAAATTTAATTGATGCAAACAATAATAAGGTATTTTCTAATAAACAAACACCGACAGAAATTAAAAAACTTACGGACACGGTAAACGAAATAATTAAAGCTAAAAAATTAATTTGTTGACGCACTGCATTTGTATGAAACACTATTAGCAAGAAATATAATATTAATAAATCAAATATTGAACTTGATACTCACAATTACACTAGCTAAGGCGGATATAATAGATCCCACTATTTTTGACCATAATGATTTGAAATCATGATGATACCATACTGAATGCAACGATGTCGTACTAGCGGTAAATGAATGCTTAACGACAACCTATACCGCCATCTGTAAATTGGCAGCGCAAGACACCTGCGTATGAGCATTGCGCGCCGGGGACACAGCCCTATGCCGCACTCAGCCAAACCACCTAAAGCATATAACACAAGTCGATGACGGCATTATTATTATCAACGAGAGCACTGCGAATGTTAGGTCCGGAGATTACTACAAACGGGACACATGTCGTATCCTTCCTCTCTTCAGCCACAATCAACGGTACAAGATATGTAAATCTACGCGAGTGTTAATCATATTGCCAGGGGAAGTGGCGACATCATCAGCCACGATCCAGTGCTAAGCAAGTCAGGAGCTTGGGGGAGTAGTTAACACATAAAAATTGCATTTTTCGTTTATGTCATAAGAATACACTTTTCGTTTATGAATGGAAGAACGATGCAATTCACTTTGTTTACATTGCAACATTCTGCTGTCGCATAAGTGCGTTGCCCAGCCACTGCGGCCAGCAGCGGTACCTGGCTCTTACCTATGTCGCAAGCGATTGTGTTGGCGTATGTTGATTCGGATTGCCGGATATAGCAGCAGACGCCCAAGTTTTTGGTTAAATAACAGTTCAATAATATTTCGCAGTTCAGTTTGCAGGTTTTATAAGAAAGAAATCTATATTTTAAAATTTACTTTTTACACTCGTCTGAGCATCATTTATGTGCTAACACTTATGAGGAAATGGAGCGCTGCGCTGATAATAAGCAAATATGAGCAAATCGCTAAAATTTCTCTTTTTCGCTACAATTCCTCTTTCCTTATTTAGCAATCTAACAGCCCTGACAGACGAGCAAAATTAATGCGCCTTAAGCAACGCTAATGTGTTTTGAAATTTTATGGTGACAGATGGCAGACTTGTGCATTTAGACAGCTGATGGTGAAATTTGTTTATTTATTAAAAAAAAAAGTGAAATAAAAATGAATAAGATACATTATTAATAGAAACTGTGCGTTGTTTCTTTTCTGCCATCTAAAAATATTAAAATTTGTTTTTGTTACTTGCACATAATTTAATTAGCAATATAAAACTTCTTACCTCTGATGCAGCAGACTTCAAGCGACATCGGTCAAAAATTAGCAAAAATCGGCCATTTTTGAGCAGTGTTGCCTACTCAAATTTGGTAAAATCAGTTATAATATATAAAACTGCTTACCTCTGATGCTGTAAACGCAAAGGAGGTAGCAGACTTCAAGCGACATCCGTCAAAAATTAGCAAAAATCGGCCATTTTTGAGCAGTGTTGCCTACTCAAATTTGGTAAATTCAGCTAAATGCACGAAATTCTTGTACATTACAAACTTGCATTAACATGGGTCAAATGAGCAAATAAATGTAAATTAAACCCGCTAATGCATATTAGCGCTGTCGTCTGTCCGGGCTATTAGTTCTAATTAAAACAAGAGTATATAAATTATATTTGATAATATAATATCTTCTTATGTAAATATAATAAGCTTCAGTCACCGCGGGTATTGGCTCTATTAGGGTAATATTTTAGAGCGCGGCAAAAGGCTGCCAACTTTTAAACGAGTACTTTACATAATCAATTACAGCTTTAAAAATGTTACAGAATTTTGTATAGTTCAAAAAGAAAAAACTCTGAGATAGAGAGTTCACTGGAGCATGGAGAGGTGATGCTTTGCGTGTTCTTGGACTTCGAAGGTGCCTTTGATAACACGTCTCATAAAAGTGTAGCCAAGGCACTGGAGAAAAGGAATGTGGCAGCACCGGTGCGTAGATGGATTGACGCCGTACTGCGCACCAGAGTTGCTGAGACCACAGTAGGTGATAGGAGGATTCGTCTTGGCACAACAAGAGGCTGCCCACAGGGAGGGGTGTTATCACCCCTGCTATGGAGTCTGGTCGTAGACGACCTGTTAGTACTGCTAACGAACAATGGGATCCGCTGCCAAGGGTATGCGGACGACATTGTAATTATAGCAAAAGGTAAATACGAAGACACTCTCTGTGACCTAATACAACGAGGTCTAAACCTGACGAAGAGGTGGTCCACGGAGGTTGAATTAAATATCAATTCCTCCCAGATGACCGTAGACCCATTTACGAGACGCAGGTTACTACCCGGTCTCAGAAATCTCACACTTGGGGGCAGAGAGATAGGGATGACCAGCAGTGTCAAATACCTAGGTTTGATGCTACTCTGCGGTGGAAGCAGCATATAACTTGGTCAAAGCAACAAAAGCTTTAATGGTGTGCAATCGGCTGGCGGGAAAGTCCTGGGACTGTAAGCCAAGGATCGTTAGGTGGTTGTACACCATGATAGTGCGACCAATAATCACATACGGGGCGGTGGCCTGGGCCTCAATAGCGTCGCAGACTTCGGTAAAGACCAACTATCGAAGCTGCAGCGGCTAGCCTGTGTCTGCATGAGGGGCGCAATGCGCACTTGTCCAACGCCAACACTGGAGGTTCTGCTGGAACTTACTCCGCTTCATTTGGTTATTGGTCACGTAGCCAAGCACACAATTCTGCAAATAACGGCAGAGGGGTGGGGCAAAGGCAGGGTAATCTCGTCCCAGAGGATGGAAAAGATAAGTGGCGATGTACCATCAGTCCTCCTTCCGAGGGACAGCACTACCAAAACAGTTAACTTCAAGAAGTTTAAGGTCACCCTCGGCAGCAAAGAGGAGTGGAATGACTCCAATCTCGAGCTGATGTTGAGGAATAGCACGCTGAGGTGGTACACTGATGGCTCGAAAATGTCGGAGGCAATCGATGCAGGGATCGCGGGCCCACGCACTAAGCTCTCCATACCCATGGGCGAGTTCCCCAGTATTTTCCAGGCAGAAGTTTTTGCCATAAGTCGGTGTATAGAAATAAACCTCCATCGCAACTATCGCAAAGAGAGAACAGCCATTCTTAGCGATAGTCAAGCGGCGCTAAAAGCGATCTCCTCTTACGAAATCAAACCGCTATTAGTGCAGGAGGGCAGGGAAAGGCTGAACAGCCTTGCAGAACGTAACCAGGTACACCTAATTTGGGTGCCTGGTCACAGAGGTATAGCCGGTAATGAACTGGCGGACGAGCTAGCCCGCTACGCAGCTTCCACCAAGATGGTGGGACTCGAACCCTTTATTGAGGTAGGTCCACATACCATAAAGGAGCTACTCCGCGAGGAAGAAGGAGTGGGCAGGGAAGAGCATTAGCAGCAAACACGGAGGATACAACTTGAGTAGGTTCAAGGTTGTAATAAACCTCCCCAGGAACAAACTCAGGCCACTGGTCGCATGGTATACCGGCCACTGCAAGTTGAATAGGCATCTGTTAAACATGGGCCTATCCTCTTGCGTTAACTGCCGGTTCTGCGACTTGGAGCCTGAAACCCCGGAGCATCTGCTGATCGACTGCACAGAACTCTGTAGACGCAGGACAAAGGCCCTTGGATCAATGTTTCCGGATAGGGATCGCATAGCCTCATTAGCGCCCGGAAGTCTATTGAACTTCATCAATGCGCTGGGGCTAGGTGAGTCTATGTAAGTTAGGAGAGGGCACAATAGACCAAAGGTCACGGTGCATTCCTCATCTTCAATCAATCAAAAGAAAAAAGCGAAAATACAAACAAAGAAAAATCGTTGAAAATCCTACATATTTCGTGTTTAAGATGTGGCAACGCTCGTTTTCCTCATATTTGTAAACAATCTAACCTTTTCAAAAATGAGCGTGCTAAGTGATTTTCAAGTTAATAAATTTAGATAAAATATAACAAAATAAAAGTGAAATGCGAACTCATTTCAATGTTTAGAGTGTATAATTAAATATACAAAGTTAAAAATTTGAAAAAATTTAGTGAAACATTGTGAAATACTTTGTTAAGGGGGTATTCTTGTCTAGAATTTTGAAAAAATCGATTTTTTTTGCATATCTTGAAAGTATAGACTTTCAAAAATATGACCTTGGAAGGATTTTTCAAAATTCGACTTATTTTTGGAGATACAGCCGATTTTGTGACGTGGCGTCCGTGTTCACTAGAATTGTCTCCTAAACTTTAATTCGTTTTTCTCAAAACTGACTTTTTCGGAACGATACCCACGATTTCTCAGGTTCTACTGGACCGATTTACTTGAAATTTTTAGGGTCTCCTTTATAGGCTTGTCTATGGTTGGAACTAGCCCCATCCCCAAATTTTTATTTTTATTATTTTCAAAAAATTCGAAATATTCAGAAAAAGTGATCCAAAAAATTTTTTTTTTTAGGCAGTCGCCATTTTGTGAAAAAAAAATTTTCCCACTTTTCCGCAGTTTCGGCCATTGCGACATTATTTTAGATTATAATCTTTTTTTTTTTGGTTTCAGATAACTAGGAGGGTTGAAATCATGTTAATGGTCACGTGGAAATTTTTAGAGACCCCCCCACTTCGTCAGCTCATAATTTTTGAAATTTTTTACTTTTTTTAGTTTTTATTTTTTTTTCTGTACTCTTCCAAAATTAACAAATAACTAATAAAAAATGGATGGTAAAAGTATTAATTGCCTTTTTTTACCGACACTTTAAAAATTACCTGAAATTCATGCTTCTAGAGGCACAATGCCGATTTCTTTGGCGCCGCGATTTGAAGGTATCGTTGGAAAGAGGAAGTCCTCCTGATTAAAAAATATACAGGGTTATAGGTACCGCAAACGCTTAGTTTACGAGATATTCGACCCTAAAGTTCAAAAATTCGCAAAATTCGAACAATTCAAGAAGCTGTTTCACCACGTTAAACCCACTTTATTCACATTTTTCTCATATTAATTAAATTACACTATAATCTTTTAAATAAATCCATATTTTACACTTTTAGCAGGTTTTTTATTAAAAAAATCTTTATTTTAAAAATTACATTTTACACTCGTTTGAACCTCATTTGTTTACCAAAAATTACGAAGAAATGGAGCGCTGCCATGTGATGACAAGGCAATTCGCTGAAATTCCTCTTTTTCGCAAAAATTCCTCTATTCATGCATATGGATATTTTCTTTTTTAAATTTATTAAGCAAATAAGTAATATTATATACATGCATTAGTAATATCATATATACATATGTATAAGTAATATTATATAATAATGTTACGTAATAAAGTGTAAGGTTACAAACTTAAATTTTGTTTGAACATGAGTGCATAACAACCAAAGAATATAACCACTTTATAACAAAAAGTCAATATATTTTTTTTTATTTTTAACGCAGAAAGGAGTACTACGCGAAAGTACTTCAGTCACCCCGGGTATTCGCTCGGCCAGAGTTATTTTTTTAGAGCGCGGCCGAAGGCCGCCAACGCAGAAAGGAGTACTACGCGAAAGTACTTCAGTCACCCCGGGTATTCGCTCGGCCTCCAACGCAGAAAGGAGTACTTCGCGAAAGTACTTCAGTCACATAAATTACGTATTACACATATACATATGTAGAAAGTATTTTTGTATAGTTAATATAGAAAAAAGAATCACGCGATAAAACAAACAAAGAAAAATTGTTAAAAATCCTACATATTTACTTTTTCAGATGTGGTAAGGCTCGTTTTCCTCATAATTGTAAACAATCTAACCTTTTTAACGATGAGTGTGCTAAGTGATTTTTAAATTAATAAATTTAGGTAAAATATAGCAAAATACCAGTGAAATGTAAACTTATTTTAAAGCTTGGAGTGTGTATTTAAATACACAAAGTAAAAAATGTGAAAAAATTTTGTGAAACATAGAGAAATAGCATGTTTTCTTAGTGCAAATTTTTGAACTTTTAATCGTGAATATTTTAAAAAATATTAGTAATTTTTACATTATTTTTGGATATTCCTCCTCTGGAGAAGCTTCCCTATCCGTACATAACCCATTTATACGGAAATTCGGTTTTTTTTACCCCTCCGCCAAAGTAATCGGAATCGTGCCCTTCTAGACCAGAATACCCTCTTAATAATAAAATTTTTTGATTTTTTAATCAGGAAATTTAAAAAGAAATATACTTGTTAGCAACATTATTATTTTCATATTCCTCCTCTGGCGAAGATCACATATCCGTACATACCGCATTTATACCGAAATTCGCTTTTTTACCCGATCGCCAAAGTAATCGGAATCGTGCCCATAATTTACGTACACATTTACATATGTATGCAAGTATGTATACTATTGCGTACCGGCCAATCATAGCATTCTGCATTTGAACCGGTTCATATTCATCTTTAACTTACCATTGCTTTTGGAAATATTCTCTTCATTTCCATTTTATGTAAATGTTCATAATGTGCCTTTTTTAATATATTAACTTCCGAAGCTTTCAAGCAGGATAAACAGAGATCACATTCAGATTTATTACAGGACTTATGACAGGCATATTTAGCACAATCATTCAGATTTACCGCAATACTTTTATCCGATGTTATTTTTTCATCATCAAAAATCCTAAATAGATAGAAATAAACATTTCAACATACATTCATCTTTAAATGTAAATATTCATACAAACTTTAAGAAAGAAATTACCTTTTATCAATTCGTAGAGGTGATCCAACACCAACTAAATTTAAAACATTGTATAAAACTTGTTGGTATAACAATGCATTAGGTTTGAAATGTGCCGATGAAAGATTAGGAGACATGTTAACCTCCATGAGGTAAACTTGTAAATTATCATCAACAATTAAATCAAATCGTAGGAGTTCGAAATACTTTCCAGTTTTAAAGGGTTGCATTGCTTTTAAAATGTTGTTTTTTTTTGATAATATGGTCTGACGTACAATTTCTTCAACTTGCTCCCAAATTACAGATGGGTCTAAAAATTGATCTCGTACGTATGCATCGAAAGAAGAGCGCATACTTCCTCCAAATCTTTCAAAATATTTGATCAAAGAAGGAACTTCCCACGTTGGTAAATAGTCATTTCCAATGACGTATTTATTAATATTTTCCGCATCGAATGGATAATATTTTTCCGGACAGTAACGGAACAAAATGTCTCCTTCATACATATATACTATTAATGGTTCAATCGAGGTTAGTACTATATAAACTCCTACATCGAATTTGTGTCCATCTACCAAAAAAGGTTTTTGAACATATTCTTGTATGAAACAGTCAGACGCGTTCAAGTTTATAGAATTCAAAGGTCGAATTTTAATGGATCTGTGTTTATTGTTTTTCTCCACAAATATGGAATCGGGATTATCCATTGCAAATTTTAAAAATTCTGCTTGCTGTTCTGGCAAACGAAAAGCTTTAGGCATGAATGGAAATGCAGCAGTGGATAGATCAACCTTGCTTGTAATGAATCCTATACCAGGAAAATGATTAACAATTTGACGTGATAAAATATTTCTTATCCTTGTTCCCATTTTGAGAAAAGGGTATTCATGTGCCCAGAGTAAATTCCAATTTTCATTATTCATAGAGGTTTGTTTATATCCCATTTGTCCTAATATTTCTATTACATGATGAAGATGTTTCTCTGAGGGCTTGAAAGGAGGATATATTGCAAACTTGTAATAATTAATTTCAGATGCTTCCGAGGGCTGTACTTCAACGATTTTTTCAGTTTTCCATAATCTGTTATCCGGAATCCCAAATTCTAATAACACAGCAGTAACAGTAGTTATTAAAAGAAACACCAAGATTATCCGAACTGGAACATCCTTAGACGATTTTGGTTCATTGCCAGATTGCTTGTCCTAAATGAAGTTCTATTTACACCGAGTAATACTATATATTCAAAATAATACCTTGTTATCTAGCTGCATAGTGTAATTAAATTTAAAATGGAAAAACAAAAAAAACTGCAGTGAAAAGAAAACCTTCCTTAAGCTGGAGTAACACGATCAAGAATTTGCAATAGATAAATTGACCAAAATCTCTTTTCTTGCTCTCTCGCTTGTCAGCTGGCAGCATACCCAGATCTTTTTTCTGAGTTGGCAACAAAAAACAATCAGGGTCCCGTCAACCAGCAGTTAGTAAAAAAGGCGGGGGTAAAATTTAGAATAGCATCCCTTGATTTTGGGGATAAAAGGGGTGTCACTGGAAAGGTGACGTGCTCCAGATCACGAAAATATATATATATAGTTGCCGCTGACTTAAAGTTTTAACGATATTTGCATTTAAAGTTGAACAATTAAGAACTTTGACATTAATAATTTGTATATTGTGAATAGCTTTTTCACTTAGTAACACTTCACTATAACGTTTCTGGGTAAATGTTCAGCAGAGCGGCTTTTCCGAAAACGTGCACCAATTTTCACGGGAAACGTCTTAGAATACTCGTTTTTAGTTCTACTTTACGAATATGTTAGGCGCGTGCTTTTAAAAACAATTTTTTCTTTGTTTTAATAGAAAAATATCGTATTTCCCGAAATCAAAAATTCACTTTTGCACTTTACACGTCTTTAGATATAAAAAATATATTTTCTATCAATTATATACACGTAATTATTGATGCTGTTTAGTAATTTAACAAGAGAAATTGGTTTTTATGTTATTTTTATAAAAATATGAAAAATTTCACGATCACTTCACTTCAACAAAAATGGCAAGGTATGTTCGAAATTATGGCATCACTGCTGTAAATTCGAATGGGTTTATGAACTGATCGTTTTCGAATTATCGATACTCTCGATATTCGCGACTGAACGAGAATTGATAAAAATGAGAAATACATAGTAGAAAGAAAGAAGAAGAAGTTGGACACAGAAGAATTATGAACGCCGGGGTGTTGGACCCACCAGGGTTATTTTTTTTCGAGCGCTCGAATTTCAATTTCTTTTTATTTTTCCAATTATTATTATTTTTCT